>NW_022164615.1:0-2004 GCF_008728515.1 Papio anubis
TTTTTTTTTTTGAGACAAAGTCTCACTCTGTCCCCCAGGCTGGAGTGTAGCGGTGCAATTTTGGCTCACTACAAGCTCTGCTCCCAAGTTCACGCCATTCTGCCTCAGCCTCCCGAGTAGTTGGGACTACAGGCACCCACCACCACGCCCGGCTAATTTTTTTTTTCAATAAATGCTGCTGAGATAGCTGGCTAGCTATATGCAGAAGGATGAAAGTCGACTCCTACCTTTCATCATATACACATACAAAAAAATAACTCATGATGGATTAAATATTTAAATGAATACCTAAAGTGTAAGAATCCAGAGAAAAAACTAGGAAAAACCATAATAAGTATCAATTGGTTATGAGGAAGAACTTATAACTAAGAACTGAAAAACAATTGGAAAAAAACCTGAAATATTGACAAAAGACTCAATTAAAAATGGATAAAAGACATAAACATATTTCTGAAAAGAAGACATACAAGCAGCCAACAGACATATACAAAAAGCTCAACATCACTAACCATCAGATAAGTGCAAATCAGAACCATAATTAGATACCATCTCACACCAGTCAGAGTGGCTCTTACTAAAAAGGCAAAAACAGTCGAATTTGGGGAGGCTGCAGAATAAAGAGAATGCTTTTACACTATTGGTGACAATGTAAATTCGTTCAGTCACTATGGGGAGAAGTTTGGGGATTTCTCAAAGAACTTAAAATAGAGCTATCATTCAACTTGGCTATCTCATTACTGGGTATATATTTTTTTAAAAATGTTGTACCAAAAAGACACATGGACTCCTATGTTCATTTCAGTACTATTCACAATAGCAAAAACATGAAAACAACCTAGTTGCCCATCAAGAGTTGATTGGATAAAGAAAATGTGCATATATACCATGGAATACTACACAGTCAAAAAAAAGCAATGCAGTCATGGCCTTTGTAGCACCAATGATGAAGCTGCAGGTCATTACCTATGCAAATTAGTGCAGGAAGAACAGAAAACCGAATTCAGCGTGTTGTCACTTGCAAGTAAGAGATAAACTTTGGACACACATGAACATAATGATGGCAACAGTATACCCTGAGGATTACAAGACTGAGGAGGGTTGGAGGAGGACAAGGACTGAGAAACTAACTATTGGGTACTATGCTCACTATATGTGTGATGGGAACATTCATATCCCAAATCTCAGCATCACATGATATACCCATACAACAAATGTGCACACGTACTGCCTGAATCTAAAATAAAAGTTGAAATTTAAAAACAACTTTAAAAAGACTGTATTGAAATACCATTTCTCACTTACTAGGTTCAGAAGCTTGACAGTCATTTCTGTTGGTGAGACTGTGTTGACAAGTCACTCTTATATATTGTTGGTCATAAAGCAAAATAATAAAACTTTGGAGTGGAATTTAGCCTAAAAGTGTATAATGTATATTAATAAAACCTAACCTAAAAGGGATCAGCATGTTTTAAAGTATGTGTATGTATGTGAGTGAGCGTGTATCAGAGAGAGAAAGAGGGATCAACAAATGCATCTGGGCTAAGGGCTTGTGAGTTCTCGGAATAATTTCATTAATGTGTTTATATTTTTAATTATTTCAATACAGATATAAAATGGAAACCATATAGAAGAACATATATGTTATTGGACTAGAAAAATATTTAAGCAAATACAATTTAAGAACATTGACAACTTGGGGGAAGAAACCTACAATGCATATAGCTAACTTAGTATTGATAATTATAATAAATAAATAAATAAGATTTATAAGTCAAAATGAAGACTAATAGAAAAGTAGGCTAAATATGGGAACTTAAGTCAGAAGATGTGAATGTCTTAAATTCCCTAAAAATATAACGTTCTAAAAATTTGTAGTAATCAACAATATTAATTTTAAAGCAATGTTAGAATATTTTACATATATTTTTAATAACAAGATGCCAATTATTTTTTACAATGATCAACAAGAACTCTCAAATCTTACTGATAAAAGTGAATTGTAAC
>NW_022164616.1:0-2004 GCF_008728515.1 Papio anubis
GGTGTTACTCTGTGTCATGAAATCACATCACAAAAAAGTTTCTCAGAAAGCTTCTTTCTAGTTTTTATCTGTGGATGTATCCTTTTTCACTATGGACCTCGATGCACTCCCAAATAACCCTTTGCAGATTCCTCCTAAAGAGTGTTAGCAAACTACTCCATGAAAAGAAAGGTGTAAGTCTGTGAGATGAATTCACCCATCACAGAGAATTTTGTCAGAAAGCTTCTTTCTAGTTTTTATCTGAGGATATTTCCTTTTTCACCATAGGCCTAAATGGGCTCAACAATATCCCATTGCTCATTCCACAAAACAGTGGTGGCAAACAGTTCAATAAAAAGAATGCTGTAGCTCTGTGAGATGAATTCACACATCACATAGCAGTTTGTCAGAAAGGTTCTTTCTAGTTTTAATCTGTGGATATTTCCTTTGTCACCATTGGTTTCAATGTGATCCAAAATATCCCTTCTCAGATTCCCCAAAAACATTCCTGCCAAATGGCTGCCTGAAAAGTATCATACAACTCTGTGAGATGAATTCACACATCACAAAGCAGTTTCTCCAAAAGCTTTTTTCTAGTTTTTATCTGAGGTTTTTTCCTTTTTCACCATAAGCCTCAATTCATTTTTCACCGTAGGTCTCAATGCACTCCCAAATATCCCCTTGCAGATTCAACGGAAACAGTGTTAGCAAACTCCTCAATGAAAACAACAGTGTAACTCTGTGTGATGCTCCAGAATATCCCATTGCAGATTCCACGAAAAAGTGTTAGCAAACTTCTCAATGAAAAGAATGGTGTAACTCTGTCAGATGAATTGAAACATAACAAAGCAGTTTCTCAGAAAGCTTCTTTCTAGTTTTTGTCTCATCATATTCCCTTTGCCACCATAGGCCTCAATTTGCTCAAGAATATCCCATTGCAGATTCCACTAAAAGAGTGTCAGCAAACTTCTCAAAGAAAAGAATGGTGTAACTCTGTCAGATGAATTCACACATAACAAGGCAGTTTCTTAGAAAGATTCTTTCTAGTTTATGTCTGAGGATTTTTACATTTTCACCATACACCTCAAGGTGCTTGCAAATATCCCATTGCAGATTCCACGAAAAAAGTTTTAGCAAAATGCTCAATGAAAAAACAGTGAAACTCTGTGATATGAATTCACAGAGCACAAAGCAGTTTCTCATAAAGCTACTTTCTAGCTTTTATCTGATAATATTTCCTTTTTCACCAAAAGCTTCAATGTGCTTCCAGAAATCCCTTTGCAGATTCCATGTAACTCTGTGAGATAAAATGACACACCACAAAGTAATTTCTAAGACAGCTTTCTTTCAGTTTTTATCTAGGGATATTTCTTTTGTTTCCATAGGCTTCAATGTGTTCCCAAATATCCTATTGCATATTCCACAAAAACAGTGTTAGCAGACTGCTCAATGAAAATAATGGTGTAACTCTGTGAGATGTATTCACACATCATAAAACAGTTTCATAGAAGGTTTCTTTTTGGTTTTTATCTGAATATATCAACTGTCACCATAGGTTTCAGTGGACTCCCAAACATCCAACAGCAGACTCCACGAAAATAGTGTTATCAAACTGCTCTATGAAAAGAACAGTGTAACTCGGTGAGATGAATTCACACATCACAAAGCAGTTTCTAAGAAAGTTTCTTTGTAATTTTTATCTGACGATATTTACTTTTTCACTATAGGCCACAATGTGCTCCCAAATATCCCTTTGCAGATTCCATGAAAACAGTGTTAGCAAACTGCTCCTCAAAAAGAAAGTTGTAACTCTGTGAGAAGAATTCACATATCACAAGGAAGTTTCTCAGAAAGCTTCCTTCTAGTTTTTTTCTGAGGCTATTTCCTTTGTCATCATAGGCTTCAATGCAATCCTAAATATCCCTTCTCAGATTCCCCCAAAGCAGTGCTAACAGACTGCTCTATGAAAAGAGTAGTGTAACTCTGTAAGATGAAATGACACACCATAAGTCAGTTTCTCAGAAA
>NW_022164617.1:0-2004 GCF_008728515.1 Papio anubis
TTTTTTTTTTTGAGACAAAGTCTCACTCTGTCCCCCAGGCTGGAGTGTAGCGGTGCAATTTTGGCTCACTACAAGCTCTGCTCCCAAGTTCACGCCATTCTGCCTCAGCCTCCCGAGTAGTTGGGACTACAGGCACCCACCACCACGCCCGGCTAATTTTTTTTTTCAATAAATGCTGCTGAGATAGCTGGCTAGCTATATGCAGAAGGATGAAAGTCGACTCCTACCTTTCATCATATACACATACAAAAAAATAACTCATGATGGATTAAATATTTAAATGAATACCTAAAGTGTAAGAATCCAGAGAAAAAACTAGGAAAAACCATAATAAGTATCAATTGGTTATGAGGAAGAACTTATAACTAAGAACTGAAAAACAATTGGAAAAAAACCTGAAATATTGACAAAAGACTCAATTAAAAATGGATAAAAGACATAAACATATTTCTGAAAAGAAGACATACAAGCAGCCAACAGACATATACAAAAAGCTCAACATCACTAACCATCAGATAAGTGCAAATCAGAACCATAATTAGATACCATCTCACACCAGTCAGAGTGGCTCTTACTAAAAAGGCAAAAACAGTCGAATTTGGGGAGGCTGCAGAATAAAGAGAATGCTTTTACACTATTGGTGACAATGTAAATTCGTTCAGTCACTATGGGGAGAAGTTTGGGGATTTCTCAAAGAACTTAAAATAGAGCTATCATTCAACTTGGCTATCTCATTACTGGGTATATATTTTTTTAAAAATGTTGTACCAAAAAGACACATGGACTCCTATGTTCATTTCAGTACTATTCACAATAGCAAAAACATGAAAACAACCTAGTTGCCCATCAAGAGTTGATTGGATAAAGAAAATGTGCATATATACCATGGAATACTACACAGTCAAAAAAAAGCAATGCAGTCATGGCCTTTGTAGCACCAATGATGAAGCTGCAGGTCATTACCTATGCAAATTAGTGCAGGAAGAACAGAAAACCGAATTCAGCGTGTTGTCACTTGCAAGTAAGAGATAAACTTTGGACACACATGAACATAATGATGGCAACAGTATACCCTGAGGATTACAAGACTGAGGAGGGTTGGAGGAGGACAAGGACTGAGAAACTAACTATTGGGTACTATGCTCACTATATGTGTGATGGGAACATTCATATCCCAAATCTCAGCATCACATGATATACCCATACAACAAATGTGCACACGTACTGCCTGAATCTAAAATAAAAGTTGAAATTTAAAAACAACTTTAAAAAGACTGTATTGAAATACCATTTCTCACTTACTAGGTTCAGAAGCTTGACAGTCATTTCTGTTGGTGAGACTGTGTTGACAAGTCACTGTTATATATTGTTGGTCATAAAGCAAAATAATAAAACTTTGGAGTGGAATTTAGCCTAAAAGTGTATAATGTATATTAATAAAACCTAACCTAAAAGGGATCAGCATGTTTTAAAGTATGTGTATGTATGTGAGTGAGCGTGTATCAGAGAGAGAAAGAGGGATCAACAAATGCATCTGGGCTAAGGGCTTGTGAGTTCTCGGAATAATTTCATTAATGTGTTTATATTTTTAATTATTTCAATACAGATATAAAATGGAAACCATATAGAAGAACATATATGTTATTGGACTAGAAAAATATTTAAGCAAATACAATTTAAGAACATTGACAACTTGGGGGAAGAAACCTACAATGCATATAGCTAACTTAGTATTGATAATTATAATAAATAAATAAATAAGATTTATAAGTCAAAATGAAGACTAATAGAAAAGTAGGCTAAATATGGGAACTTAAGTCAGAAGATGTGAATGTCTTAAATTCCCTAAAAATATAACGTTCTAAAAATTTGTAGTAATCAACAATATTAATTTTAAAGCAATGTTAGAATATTTTACATATATTTTTAATAACAAGATGCCAATTATTTTTTACAATGATCAACAAGAACTCTCAAATCTTACTGATAAAAGTGAATTGTAAC
>NW_022164618.1:0-2002 GCF_008728515.1 Papio anubis
TTTCAGAAGGAATGGTACCAACTCCTCCTTATACCTCTGGTAGAATTTAGCTGTGAATCCATCTGGTCCTGGACTTTTTTTGGTTGGTAGGCTATTAATTATTGCCTCAATTTGTCTCTTCATTTTTAATGTTTCCTTTGCTGTACCAAAGCTTTTTAGCTTGATGTAATCCCAATTGTTTATTTTTGCCTTGTTTATGCTTTTGAAGTGTTTGAAAAAATACTTGCCCAGATCAGTGGCTTGGAGTTTTTTCCCTAACTTTTCTTCCAGTAGTTTCATAGTTTCAGTCTTAGATTTAAGTCTTTAATCCATTTTTTATTTGATTTTTATGTATGGTAGGAGAAAAGGGTCTAGTTTTATGCTTCTGCATATAGTTATTGTTTTCTCAGTACCACTTATGTCCTTTCCCTATTGTATGTTCTTGGTGCCTTTGTCAAAGGTGAGTAGGCTGTAAATGTGTGGATTTATATCTGTGTTCCCTGTTCTCTTCCGTTGATCCAGGTGTCTGTCTGCATGCCACGGCCATGCTGATTTGGTACCTAGAGCTTTGTAGTAAATTTTGCAATCAGGTAATGTGATGGCTTCAGCTT
This sequence comes from Papio anubis, assembly GCF_008728515.1. NCBI lineage: Eukaryota > Metazoa > Chordata > Mammalia > Primates > Cercopithecidae > Papio > Papio anubis. The sequence goes on from NW_022164618.1 coordinate 591, forward strand.
TGTTCCTTTTGTTCAGGGTTGACTTGACTCTGGGATCTTTTGTGATTCCATATATTTTAGGATCATTTTTATTGTTGTGAAGAATATCATTGGTATTTTCATATAAATATTTATATGAATATTCATATACAAATCTATAAAGTCATATATGTTTATATATGAATATTCATATAAATATTTATATCAATTTATATTTCATGTAAATTGTTTGGGGTACTATTGTCATTTTAACAATATTAATTTTTCCAATCCATGAGCATGTGATACCTTTACATTTAATCTGATTTAAAAATGAGCAAAAGATCTGAATAGACAATTTCCCAAAGAAGATATACAGTTGGTCAATAGGCATATGACATAATGCTCATCACTAATCATCAGAGTAATTCAAATAAAAAACGTGGTGAGATGGCTTCTCACCCTTGTTAGAATGGCCTTTATCAAAAAGACTATAAATAACAGATGCTGGCCAGGATGTGGAGAATGGGGACCCTCGTACACTATTTTTACAACCACTATGGAGAACAGTATGGAGGTTCCTCAGAAAACTAAAGATAGAGCTAGCATATGATCCATCAGTTCCACTACTGAATATATGTCTTCTCAAAGAGGAAATCAATATATGAAAGACATATCTACACCCCCATGTTGATTGCAGTCCTATTCAAAATAGCCAAAATACGGAAACAGCCTAAATGCCCATAGAGGAATGAATGAACAAAGAAAATGTGGTATATATACACAATAAAATCTTATTTAGCCATAAAAAGAATGAAATCCTGGCATTTGCAGGATTAATAGAACAGGAGATCATTATATTTAAAGAAATAAGCCAAGCACAGAAAGACAAAAATTGCATGTTCTCACTCATACATGAGAGGTAGAAAGTGAATCTCATGATTGTAGAGTAGATTGGTGGTTACCAGAAGCAGAGAAGGGCAGTAGGAGGTGGGATGACAAGGACTTGATTAATCGGTACAAATGCACTGTTTGATAGAAGAAATAAGAGCTAGTGTTAGACGAGTGGGATGGCTATAGTTTACAATAATCTGTTGTACATTTCTAAGTAGGTGGAAGAGAATAATTTGAATATTTCTAGCATAAGGAAAAGGAAAATATTTAAGGTGATGCATATGCCGGATACACTGATTTGATCTTTACATATTATATGAAGGTATCAAAAAAAGTAACTATGCTGTCAGTCACAAACATAATCATTAAACTGTGTTATCTGATCATGAGGAAACTAAATTAGAAATTAACTTACAAATAGTAATTAAAAGGTCACAGTTTGGAAGATGTAAAAAAAACAAAGCCCAAAAAATTAATGGCTTAAAAAAAATAAGTCACAAAGAAAACTATAAAATGTAATAGGTGAATGACAGCAAAAATACTAAAATAAGAAAAAAAAA
>NW_022164619.1:0-2002 GCF_008728515.1 Papio anubis
AAAAAAAAACACAGCACAAACAAAATTCCTCTTATTTCTCATCCCACCCACACTTTCAATAGGCTCTTCATTCCATGTGGTTGTGGTGGTAATTTAAGTCTTGCAGACTTAAATTGATGGAGCATTGGTTATCCTTAGTAATTTAAGTCTCGCAGACGTAGAAATTGTTTAGCAGGTGAGGCTTCTATTCCCAGCTGCGATGCTGTAACTTACCCCTGAGGCATGCCGGTATGGTCTCCATTTCTGTTATGGTGGAAGAATCAACATCACTGACGTCACTACTTCAGGTCACTACTACATGGTCTTCCAGCAAGACAGGAGCAGCCTTCTTAGACTGAGGGTGGATACCAAGGTTACACTTGGTATCCAGTGTCAGCCAGAAGGCCATATTAGTAGCCTAGGTGAAAACAGTAGTGACTTGGACAAAAGTATTGTAATGGATATAAAGGAAAATGGATGGATGTAAGAAGCATTAAGGAAGTAGAATTTCCAGGGCAGGTGGTGGATTAACTTGGAGAGTGAGAGAGAAGGCATTCAGACATCAAAGACATCCTCTCTCACGGGTGGCTGCACACTGGAGGAAACTTACCGTTTCTGGGCATATGGTACTTGAGATGGGTCTGAGAATGGGTCCTATCTTATCAGTTAGAGATGAGAAATGCACTTTAAGGGGATACCAAGGACAACCAAGGACAATGAATCCTCCATCTTCTTAAGGAAATTGGTCCCTCTCTGCTTTAAAACCCGTACAGGCTGGAGAGTCAGCCCTAGATTCTGTTTTCCTTTGGAGTCTTTCCTGCGGCCACTTCTGTGACCTTTACTCCATTTATTACCTTTACTCCATTTACTCCATTTATCAGTTTACTTAATCGCAGATAACAGAGTCTTCTTTAGCTAATTTAAGCAGAAGGACATCTGTAAATTATGTGTAGAATCATTGGAGAGCAAACTTCCAGCACTCTCAGAAACACATTGCAAAACCCAGATTTGCAAGGGAGCTGCTGCCTGTGCCACCCTCAAGAAGCTGCAGAGCTCAGGAGCGGCTTCCACACTTGCCAGCTCCCAAATCACTCTACCCTTGCCAGGATCAGAAAGTTGCTATATCAGAAAGCTCTTCGGGAAAACAGGAAATTACACCGACAGCTGCAGGTTCCGGGATCGTACTGTCTCTGCCACAACCTACCCTGAATCTCTTCCCATCTGGTTCATTTCCAAACCAAAGTCTCACACAAATGCACTTTATTGGTAGAATCTAAATGAAATTGGAAAGTCTATTTCCAATGCCTTCCAAGATGCTGAACATCTGAAGGGAACTGGAATGGGTTGAGCTACACAATCCACAGTGTCTGCCACACAGTTTATTGATACAAAGTAAATATTCACCAACAGTTAAGGAAAATAAAATATAGAGACTTTAATTATTCATGAGCTATTCTCTTTTTCATTGTATGAGTTATTCTGAAATCTCTACTCATATTTCCATTGAACAGACTGCCAGATTCTCTTTGAAGTTCATCTCATGATCTCTCTTGCTCCTTGCAAAAGGACATACATTTCTTTTCAATAAGTGGTGTTAGAACAACTGAGTAACCACATACAAAAGAATGCAGCTGCAACTCTTCCTTACAACATAAACAAAAATTAACTCCAAGTAGATATAGAACTAACTGTATGAGTTACATCTTTTAAAAAATGAGGAAATAAAAAACGACGATGACAACAACAAAATAAACTCTTAGAGGAATACATAGATCTTCATTATCTTGGTTTAGGCAATCTTCTTCAATATAATACTGAAATCACAATAACTCTAAACTACTCTTACAACTCAATAAAGACAATAAAAACACACATAACACAATTTTTAAATGGGCAAAGCATCTGAGGAGATATTTCTCCAAAGCCAATATACACAAGGCAAATAAGCACATTAAAATATGTTTAATATTGATGTAGGATTTTTCTTCTCAGTCACTTTGCAAGCCAAGGACCCCCAGATGAC
>NW_022164620.1:0-2001 GCF_008728515.1 Papio anubis
GGAGATGTAAAGGTGAGGTCTGTGACTGAGGCTGGTGGGATTGGGGCGGCGGGACTCTGCTTGTGATTTGTGACAGTCTTGTCCAGGTTGGTGTTGACTTCGAGTAGAGACAACAGCACTTTCAGACGGAATGACAGAGACATGACAGACCCTGTCTTCCTGGAGACAGCAAGAATTTCCAGATCTGGTTCTTGGTGGTAGCTGGAATGTCACTGCACAAGTGCTGTTGAGCTTGATCTTTTTTTTTTTTTTTTGAGGTGGAGGCTCACTCTGTCACCCAGGCTGGAGGGCGATGGGGTGATCTCAGCTCACCGCAACCTCTGCCTCCTGGGTTCAAGCGATTCTCCTGCCTCAGCCTCCCGAGTAGCTGAGATTAGAGGCACGCCACCATGCCCAGCTGATTTTTGTATTTTTAGTAGAGACAGGGTTTCACCATGTTGGCCAGGCTGGTCTCAAACTCCTGATGTTGTGGTTCGTCCATCGCAGCCTCCCAAAGTGCTGTTATTACAGATGTGAGTCACCGTGCCTGGCCTAGTTTGATGTTTTTGATGAAATGTAGTGCATTTTATCCAGGACAGTTTACACTTCATTGAATTGAAGGCTTTGCATTTCCCTATCTTCCCTGGATATGAGCTGGCTGGATTTGACTGTGACTTGACATGGCCAGGGGTCGCAGGTGCCCTGTTGTCAGCTCTGAGGAGCAGTGGCTGTTATCCAGGTGATACCACCGGTGCCTGGACTGAGTGTGAGAAATGATATCTCTGCTCTAGCCCTGCATGCCACAGTCACATGCACGTGGCCAATCCGGACTCACTTTCCAGTTTGCAGGAAAGGAGGCTCCTTCTCAGGGGTGGATGGTTTTGGGGCCTTCTCATTGTCTTCTGGGGGTGGAGGCCAGCATCAGACCCAGTTTCCTGCCAGGGCCACAGCCAGCGCCTGGGCTCATTCCGCTCTCTGTAATCCTGTTTGCTCCTTTATGAAATGAGAGCTGTGACACATGGCCTGCAGGTGGTGAGAGTGTGGGACGCGCCTCACAGAGCATGTTTCCCACTCCAGGGGACATCAGAAAGGGATTCTCAGGTTCCCTCTCTACCTTCCTCTCCCACCCGCAGGATGCCCAGCTTCGTGGAGCCTCCTGACATCATGAAGAAATTGCCCTGGGTAGAAAACTACTGGCTAGAGGATATATTGCTGGCCAAGCCCAAAGTGACCCAGTACTGCCTGATCTGCATGAAGTTTAGCTACACCAACTTTCACATCGACTCGGGGCACCTCCACCTGGTACCATGTGTTCAAGGTAAGCCATGCCCCTTGGGACACCTCAGCTGTGCCGTGGCCATGACCCATCTGCAAGATTGTCTGCAGTCCCACGAGCCCTGACTGTGGCCAAGATGCCACTCCCCAGAGGGCCCTCGGACCATCCATCCCTGGGACAGGAGGCCATGGAGACATCCCTGGATGGAGGGGTGGGGGTGCATGTGGCATCAGATAAGCGCACGAATGTCTCCTTTTTCTAATGGGATTCAGGCTCAATAACCATCGGATGAGGCCTCTGGGTGACTGTGCAGTTAGAGCAGAAAGGGGGGTGTTGTCAAGACATCCTGGAAGAGGGGTGAGCCATAGCCAGGGCCCCGCACAGGACCCAGCGGGCAGGATGAGGGCATCTGAGCAGACAGGGATGGCTAGGAGCCTCACCATCGAGGCCGAGAGAGGGAAGCCAGAAAAACCAGAAGAAAAATGAAAAATAGCAAAAGAAGCAAAGGAAACCCTAAGCTGCGGGCTCCCCTAGCTGCTCACTGAGCTTCTCCAGACCGGCTGGGGCTGTAGCTGGGGGCGAGTGTGTGTGCTGATCCCACCTCTGGGAGGCCTTGAGCAAGTCACTGGAGCACCCTCAGAACCTGCCTTGGCTCCGCTGCCATAGGACAGGGGTCTCTCTGCTCCCAGTGCAGAACCCCTCCCGGGGCCAGGCATAAGACCGCCTGGAACACAGTGGCATCATTT
>NW_022164621.1:0-2001 GCF_008728515.1 Papio anubis
TTTTTTTTTTTTTTTTTTTTTTTTTGAGACGGAGTCTCGCTGTGTCACCCAGGCTGGAGTGCAGTGGCACCATCTCGGCTCACTGCAAGCTCCACCTCCCGGGTTTACGCCATTCTCCTGCCTCAGCCTCCGAGTAGCTGGGACTACAGGCGCCCGCCACCACGCCCGGCTAGTTTTTTGTATTTTTAGTAGAGACGGGGTTTCACCATGTTAGCCAGGATGGTCTCGATCTCCTGACCTCGTGATCCACCCGCCTCGGCCTCCCAAAGTGCTGGGATTACAGGGTTGAGCCACCGCGCCCGGCCCTTCCTCCTTTTTTCTGTCTTCTTTCCTCTCTCTCTTTCCTTCCCTCCCTCCCTCCCTTTCATTCATCTTTGCTTTTGTCCTTCTGTCCTTCCTTTCATTCTTCCTTTTCTGTTTTGGTTTATGTTTGGTGAAATTGATTACTTTTGAATGATGATTTGGGCTAAAATAATTATCCCAGTCAACAAATTGAGCCAGTATTGTAGAACCAGGCTTTTGAGGATCAAATTCTGTCTCCTCTAAGAGGCTGTGTAAACATGAGCAAGTTTTTAATGTATCTGTATAATAGTTTCTTCATCTTTTTTTTTTTTTTTGAGACGGAGTCTCGCTCTGCCGCCCAGGCTGGAGTGCAGTGGCCGGATCTCAGCTCACTGCAAGCTCCGCCTCCCGGGTTCACGCCATTCTCCGGCCTCAGCCTCCCAAGTAGCTGGGACTACAGGCGCCCGCCACCTCGCCCGGCTAGTTTTTTGTATTTCTTAATAGAGACGGGGTTTCACCCTGTTAGCCAGGATGGTCTCGATCTCCTGACCTCGTGATCCGCCCGTCTCGGCCTCCCAAAGTGCTGGGATTACAGGCTTGAGCCACCGCGCCCGGCCTAGTTTCTTCATCTTAAAAAGTAAGAAAGATAATATTATCTACTTCGCAGGGTTCTTGTAATAAAAAAAAGTTAGTATTTGCAAAACAATTAAAGTAGCGACTGGTTTACAGTTAGTGCTGTAAGTATTCGTTAAATAAAGTACCTTAAAATGTTATTTGAAAAATGACAAGTTGAGATCAACTGAGTTTAGATTTCAGTTGTCTGAAAGAAATCCCTGTCCAATTGTATTTATTTTTAAATTCTTCTCTCTTTTTAAATTTCTGGTTTTGCTTTTTGTTGTTGTATTTTAGAAACAGGGCTCTGTTGCCCAGGCTGGAGCGCAGTGGCACACTCATAGCTCACTGCATTCTCAAACTCCTGGGCTCAAGTGATCCTCCTGCCAGACTTCTGCTAAATAAAACAATTTCAAACTAAATTAGTTAAGCTGGAGCTCTTGTGTATAAACTGAGTCTCAGTACTCAATTTATGCCTGAACAAGTGCTGCCCCATCCCTTCTCAAGGCAATTATGAGTTGGAACACCCTCCTTTATAGAAAATACCCTGTGCCTAGAATTGTCCAGGGCCAGCAGTGTGGTTAGAGGAGAGACCTGAGCTGGACTTGGACCTGGAGCTAGATGGGGTTGGGACCTGTTTTCTGCCTCAGGACACTCTCCAACCTGCTATTCTACCATGCAGGGTTAACCAGCGCTCCAAGAAGTTCCAAGACTTACCACTATGAGGTCATTCTGGGACACCGTGGGCAGGTAGATACTAATTCCTGAAGGCAACCTGGCCAGTGAATCATTCTCCCTGGCCAAAGCAGTATTTCTTTTTCAGAATCATATGAACAGTGCTGATACACTAATTTTGCAGGACTCAAATTGGTTTAAAGAGACAGGAGTCCTGTACAACTTATGATAGCCCTGTGTAGCCTAAGGTCATCTTCCTGTCTTCTTTCTTTTCTTTTCCTTTTTCTTTTTTTCCCCTTCCTTCCTTCCTTCCCTTCTTTCCTCTCTTCTTTTTTTCTTTTCTTTCCTTTTCGTTTCTTTCTTTCTTTTTTTCTTTCTCTCTTTCTTTCTTTCTTTCTTTCTTTCTTTCTTTCTTTCTTTCTTTCTTTCTTT
>NW_022164622.1:0-1999 GCF_008728515.1 Papio anubis
CCCCCCAAAGTGCTGGGATTACAGGCGTAAGACACCGCTCCCGGCCCATATTTTGTTTTTAAATTTTACTTATTTATGTATTTATTTATTTATTTATTTAGAGACAGGATCTCATTCTGTTGCCCAGGCTGGAGTACAGCAGTGCAATCATGATTCACTGTAACCTTAAACACCTAAACTCAAGAGATCCTCCCACCTCAGCCTCATGAGTAGCTGGGACTACAAGCCTGCACCACCACATCTGGCTAATTTTTCTAGTTTTTGTAGAGACAGGGTTTTGCTATGTTGCTGAGGCTGGTCTTGAACTCCTGGCCTCAAGCAATCCTCCTACCTTGGCCTCCCAAAGTGCCGGGAGTACAGGCATGTGCCACCATGCCTGGCCTATATACACATTTTCTTTTCCAAGTTATATAAAGTATGCTGTATGCATCCTTCTGGAATTTGTTTTCTTCACTTAATATTATATTGCTAAAATTCTTATTGTTGTTTATAGCCGGCGTTCATTCTTTTTGACTGCTTGTGACCTTACCAGAAGATAGAGATCCTGAGATCTCTTAAGAACTGCTGCTGGGAGTATACACTGGTACGACCACCTTGGAAAACAGTTTGGCTCCCTCTCATAAGGTTAAATATTCACACTCCTCCCAGCCCATCAATTCTACTCTATATCCAAGAGAAATTCTTGCCTATATAAAACAGGGTATGTGGACAAGGGATGTTCCTAACAGCTCTGTTCAAAATAACAAAAACCTATTGCCCATCAACTGGAGAGTAGGTGACTAAATTTTGCTTTTTATTCCCTTTGATTTCCTGTAGTCTTATGATGCAAGTGGCTTTCCCATGGCTAGCTTGGGGAGGGGGATACTCTTGGCAATCTGTCGTGGCAGTCCTGCTTAGCCCTAGGGCCATCGGTGCCGACCAAACCAAGAGTAAATAGAACAAGGTGCCCCACTGAGCCAATGCCTTGGGTCCCTGGAGGTACAGGCTTGTACTTGTAGGAAATAGCCATCATACACATCAGTCTTTTCAAATGCTTCTGTCACTGGGCTGAGTCCAAAGGACACTCTCTCCCAAAACATTACAAAGCTTATTGGGGCTACCATTTATCGAGCATTTATCATGTGCCTGATCATGTACTAGTGTACTAATTGCATGCATTATTTTATTATTTTATTTTTTTATTTACTTATTCATTTATTTGAGATAGGTTCTCTCTCTGTTGCCTGGACAGTTGTACGATCACAGCTCACTGCAGCCTCAAACTCCTGGGCTCAAGTGGTCTCACCTCAGCCTCCCGAGTAGCTGGGACTACAGGCCTAAGCCACCAAGTCCGGCTAATTTTTTAAGAAACATTTTCATAGAAATGAGGTCTGGCTTTGTTGCCCAGGCTAGTCTCGAACTACTGGCTTCAAGCGATCCTCCTCCTTCAGCCTTACTATTGCATTTAATCTTCACCATCACCCTATAAGACTGCCTGGGGGTAGGTGCTCCACACAGTAGCAATGTAGCAACCTCCACTCATAGGAGACAACAAGACTCAGTGTAGTCAAGCAACTTCTCAAAGGTCACACAACTGGAGGGTGGCTGAGCCAGGATGAAGATCTAGGTAGGACTCTAAAGCTGGTGCACCTGTAAATGAGAAAATCTCTGGGGGTTCAGGATAGCTTCCTCCCAAGAAATCTTTCTCCAAAAGTTCTAAAAACAATGACAGATACATCTTTCATAAAGCTAAAAAAACTAGTGCCCCTTCATTTTGGGGGGGGGGGGGTAAAGGTTAGCTAAGTTCCAGGGCATCCCATTTTAATCCTATATATTTATAAGGCAACTGCCAGGACAGCACCCCAAACCTAAAGAACCATGCACTGCTATCTCTGTGGGCACGGCGTGTCCATGGATGTAAAGATTTTCCAATGTGTGGTTACAGGCCAGTGGCATTATCCTCAGTCACAGCATAAAGGGCAGCTAGGCCTGGCCTGCTAGGCACCACCGTGAGAATCTG
>NW_022164623.1:0-1998 GCF_008728515.1 Papio anubis
TTTAGAAGTGAATCTTCCCAGACTTTAAAGAACATGCATATATTATGTATTTTTAATGTAAAAATGGTTCACACATATCACTCAATATATCAGGATCATCCTTGTATTGTCTAAATTATACTTCTGTGACAATTTTTTTTAAATTAATTATTTCTTTTGAGATGGAGTTTCACTCCTGTTGCCCAGGCTGGAGTGCAATGGCGCGATCTTGGCTCACCGCAACCTCCGCCTCCCAGGTTCAAGCGATTCTCCTGCCTCAGCCTCACGAGTAGCTGGGATTATCGGGATGCGCCACCATGCCCGTCTAATTTTTTTGTATTTTAGTAGGGACGGGGTTTCTCCATGCTGGTCAGGCTGGTCTCGAATTTCTGACCTCAGGTGATCCACCCTCCTCGGCCTCCCAAAGTGCTGGGATTACAGGCGTGAGCCACCGCGCCTGGCATTCTGTGACAATTTTAATGCTGTGTTCCAATGTATGAATCTCCCATTATTTATGTATTTATTATTATTATTATTTTTTGAGATGGAGTTTTGCTCGTCGCCAGGTTGGAGTGTCACGGCACAATCTTGGCTCACTGCAACCTCTGCCTCCCAAGTTCAAACAATTTTCCTGCCTCAGCCTCCTGAGCAGCTGGGATTATAGGCACCCACCACCGTGCCTGGCTAACTTCTGTATTTTTAGTAGAGACGGGGTTTCACCAGGTTGGCCAGACTGGTCTCCAACTCCTGATCTCAGATCTACCTGCCTCGGCCTCCTAAAGTGCTGGGATTACAGGCGTGAGCCACCGCGCCCAGCCTTTCCCATTATTTATTACCAAACAAGGAAAGATAAAAAGGATGAGAAGGATTTTCGTTGGATTTATTCCTGATATTGGCATTTGGAATAAATTTTGTTTAGTGAGTCTAAGGTTTGCAAAGTTAAAAATCAGGTATTGGCTAATGTATAACATCATGATACAGGCTTTTTTTTTTTTTTTTTTTTTTTTTTTTCACAAAGTGTCTCTCTTTCCTTCGGCTGCCGGGCAGTGGTGCAATCTCAGCTCCCTGCAAGCTCCGCCTCCCAGGTTCACACCATTCTCCTGCCTCAGCCTTCCGAGTAGCTGGGACTACAGGTGCCCACAACCACACCCAGTTATTTTTTTGTATTTTTAGTTGAGATGGGGTTTCACTGTGTTAGCCAGGATGGTCTCGATCTCCTGAACTCGTGATCTGCCTGCCTCGGCCTCCCAAACTGCTGGGATTACAAGCATGAGCCACCATGACTGACCGATACAGGATTGTTAAAATACTGAAGATATTTCATCACATAAAGGTATCTTTGGCCAGGCATGGTGTCTCATGCCTGTAATCCCAGCATTTTGGGAGGCTGAGGCGGGCAGATCATGAAGTCAGCTTATCGAGACCATCCTGGCCAACATGGTGAAACTCCATCTCTACTAAAATACAAACAAAACAAAATATTAGCCCGATGCGGTGGCACGCACCTGTAGTCCCAGCTACTTGGGAGGCTGAGGCAGGAGAATCGCTTGAACCCGGGAGGCGGAGGTTGCAGTGAGCCAAGATCCTGCCACTGCACTCCAGGCTGGTAACAGAGCAAGACTCGGTCTCGAAGGAAAAAAAAAAGGTATTTGTGTTCAAGTGTCCGGTCACATTTCCTAGACCAATTCAGCTTTCCCTACACTCTTATCCTGTTGTATTTTCTTCCTAGCACTTATCTACTCATGTACTAGCTGACTCCCCCACTAGAGTATGAGCTCCATGTAGGCAGTATTTTTTTAATGTGGTTTTCCCAGGGTATAGACTGATGCATAGATTAAATAATTAAATATGGACTTGATATTTATGAAATTAATGAATTTAAGAAGGAGGCCCAAGCATACTTTTTATTTTTTCAGACAGAGTCTCACTCTGTTGTCGCCCAGGCTGGAGTGCAGTGGCACTATCTTGGCTCACTGCAACCTCTGCCTCCCAGGTTCAAGCAATTCTTCTGAGTCAGCC
>NW_022164624.1:0-1998 GCF_008728515.1 Papio anubis
TGAATGTTGGCCTGCCTTACTAGGTTGGGGAAGTTCTCCTGGATGATATCCCGAAGAGCATTTTCCAACTTGGTTCCATTTTCCCCCTCACTTTCAGGCACCCCAATCAGATGTGATTTGGTCTTTTCACATAATACCATACTTCTTGAAGCCTTTGTTCATTTCTTTTTCTCTTTTTTCTTTAGACTTCTCTTCTCGCTTCATTTCATTCATTTGATCCTCAATCACTGATACTCTTTCTTCCAGTTGATTGAGTCAGTTACTGAAGCTTATGCATTTGTCACGTATTTCTCGTGTCATGGTTTTTATCTCTGTCAGTTCGTTTATGGCCTTCTCTGCATTGATTATTCTAGTTATCCATTCTTCCATTCTTTTTTCAAGATTTTTAGTTTCTTTGTGCTGGGTACGTAATTCGTCTTGTAGCTCTGAGAAGTTTGATGGACTGAAGCCTTCTTCTCTCAACTTGTCAAAGTCATTCTCCGTCCAGCTTTTATCCGTTGCTGGTGATGAGCTGCATTCCTTTGGAGGGGAGATGCGCTCTTTTTTGAATTTCCAGCTTTTCCGCCCTGCTTTTTCCCCATCTTTGTGGTTTTATCTGCCTTTGGTCTTTGATGATGGTGACGTACTGAAGGGGTTTTGGTGTGGGTGTCCTTCCTGTTTGTTAGTTTTCCTTCTGACAGTCAGGACCCTCAGCTGTAGATCTGTTGGAGATTGCTTGAGGTCCACTCCAGACCCTGTTTGCCTCGGTATCAGCAGCAGAGGCTGCAGAAGATAGAATATTGCTGAACAGCGAGTGTACCTGTCTGATTCTTGCTTTGGAAGCTTCGTCTCAGGGGTATACCCCGCCGTGTGAGGTGTGGGGTGTCAGTCTGCCCGTAGTGGGGGATGTCTCCCAGTTAGGCTATTCAGGGGTCAGGGAGCCACTTGAGCAAGCAGTCTGTCTGTTCTCAGATCTCAACCTCCGTGTTGGGAGATCCACTGCTCTCTTCAAAGCTGTCAGACAGGGTTGTTTGCATCTGCAGAGGTTTCTGCTGCTTTTTGTTGTTGTTGTTTAGCTGTGCCCTGTCCCCAGAGGTGGAGTCTACAGAGACAGGCAGGCCTCCTTGAGCTGCTGTGGGCTTCACCCACTTCGAGCTTCCCAGCAGCTTTGTTTACCTACTTAAGCCTCAGCAATGGCGGGCGCCCCTCCCCCAGCCTTGCTGCTGCCTTGCCCTTAGATCGCAGACTGCTGTGCTAGCAATGAGGGAGGCTCGGGGGCGTAAGACCCTCCCAGCCAGGTGTGGGATATAATCTCCTGGTGTGCTGTTTGCTAAGACCCTTGGTAAAGTGCAATATTGGGGTGGGAGCTACCCAATTTTCCAGGTGTTGTGTGTCTCAGTTCCCCTGGCTAGGAAAAAGGATTCCCTTCCCCCTTGTGCTTCCCAGGTGAGGCAATGCCTCGCCCTGCTTCAGCTCTTGCTGGTCGGGCTGCAGCAGCTGACCAGCACTGATTGTCCGGCACTCCCTAGTGAGATGAACCTGTTACCTCAGTTGAAAATGCAGAAATCACCTGTCTTCTGTGTTGCTTGCGCTGGGAGCTGGAGACTGGAGCTGTTCCTATTCGGCCATCTTGCTCTGCTCCCTCTGATGATAGTTTCTTTTGCTGTGCAGAAGCTTTTACTTGGATCCTATTTGTCAATTTTTGCTTTCGTTGCAATTGCTTTTGACATTTTCATCATGAAATCTTTGCTCGTGCCTATGTCCTGAATGGTATTGTGTAGATTTTCCTCTAGGATTTTTATAGTTTTGGATTTTACATTTAAGTCTTTAATCCATCTTGAGTTAATTTAAGTATTTAATCCACTTTGAGTTAATTTTTGTATAAGGTATAAAGAAGGGGTAGAGTTTCAATTTTTTGCATATGGCTAGCCAGTTCTCCTAGGAACAAGGAATGGGGAAAGGATAGGGAATACTTTCCCCATTGCTTGTTTTTGTCAGGTTTGTCGGAAATCAGATGGT
>NW_022164625.1:0-70090 GCF_008728515.1 Papio anubis
GAAAGAAAGAAAGAAAGAAAGAAAGAAAGAAAGAAAGAAAGAAAGAAAGAAAAAGAAAACCAATACATTAAAAAGATCACTGACCATGATCAAGTAGAATTCATCCCAGCAATGCAAGGATGGTTCAACATACACAAATCAATAAACAAATGTGATGCAATTACATTAACAGAATCAAGAACAAAAGTCACATGATTTTTTTCAATAGATCATTTCATTTTTTAATGAAAAAGTCAACAAAATTAAACATCCCTTTATGATAAGAACTCTCAACAAACTGGGCATAGAAGGAACATACCTCAAAACAAGAAAGGCCACAAACCTCCAGTTAACATCATACTGAATGGAGAAAAAATTGAAAACCAGATTTCTCTAAGATCTGGAACAACACAAAGATGTCCACTTTTATCATTTTATTCTTCATAATACTGGAAGTTTTAGCCGGAACAATTAGGGAAGAGAAAGAAGTAAATGGTATCCAAATTGGGAGGGAAGAAGTCACATTTTCCTTGTTGCAGACATGATGCTACGTTTAGAAAAACCTAAAGACTCTACCAAAAACCAGAACTGATGAACAAATTCAGTAAATTTGCAGGATACAAAACCAACATACAATAATCAATAGCATTTATAAACGCAAACAGTGAACAAACTGGAAAAGGAATTGAGAAAGCAATCCCATTTACGATAGCTGCAAAAAATATAAAATGCCTAGCAATAAATTCAACAGCAGAAGTGAAAGATCTCTACATGTAACACTATAAAATACTGATGAAAGAAATTGAAGAGGACACAAGTAAATGGAAAGATATGGTCACAGATTGGAATAATTGATATTGTAAGAATGTCAATACCATCTAAAGCAATCTACAGATTCAATGCAATCCATATCAAAATAACAATGACATTCTTCACAGAAATAGAAAAAAAAAAACCCCAAAATTTACATAGAGCCACAAATGACCCTGAATACATAAAACAATATTGAGCAAAAAGAACAAATCTGGAGACATCACACTAGCTGACTTCAAAATATGCTACAAAGCCATAGTAACCAAAGAGCATGGTACTGTTATAAAAACAGACACATAAATCAATGGAACAGAATAAAGAATTCAGAAATGAATATACTCATTTATAGCCAACTAATTTTCAACAAAGGTACCAAGATCATACATTGAAGAAAGGACAATCTCTTTAAAAAATGATGCTGGAAAATCTGGATATGTATAAGCAGACAAATGAAGCTATACCTCTATCTCTTTCCATATAAAAAATCAAATAAAAATGGAGTATAGACTTAAATCTAAAACTTATTATGTATTGATCAGATCATCAATATCCCATATCACTAAAAGTTATTTATTTAAATTTGTTGTAAGAAAGGAAAAAAATTGAATATAAAGAGATATGCTGATCCAAGGTCTAAAGTAAAAGAAGTCAGAGATGTTATATTTTGGAACCTGAATATAAAATATATATATTTGAAGAATTGTTAAAGTGTTTTATGAAAACAAGAATACATTTTTCTAAGAGAAGTAGAACTGATATGAAATTATTGGTAGATAGTTTAAAACATTGATTCTACAGACAAATGCTAAATTCAGTCTTTGATTTTGACTTATGTAAAACTAAATTTCTTATATCAGGTAGTGACTTCAAACTTTCAAATGGTAAATTTACTCTCATTTTTACCTTTGTACTAACATACGGAAATTACTATCTTTTGTAATAATGTTATATCTTTCATATATATTTTGGAAATATGACAAAAACTAGCATTTATGAATATGTATGGAGTGTTATAATGGCATTTCTATCTGCTCAGTTTGTCAAGATTAAATATGACTTTATATGGTTCTACACTTAAATAGTAACCACATAATTATAACCCCTTGAATAACAATTTACAATTGAAGATTTACAAACAGCTTTTCAACCATTACTTTCTTGATCTTTACAACTTACTCTGAGGGCTTAATGTGGTAACTGTTAGCATTTCTGATTTATAGAGGGAGAAAATGAAATAGGCAGGTGAGATTATTTATTTGTAATGGATATTGACTGAGCTGGGAATGAAGCCAGCACTCCTGTTCATTCTCCAGACCTGTAGCTTGGTTATGGAATCTAATGATTCATTATTTTAATTGAGTTACAATAACATAGCAAATTACTTGACACCTGACATTCTGTTAAGTGGAACCACACATCTAAAGTTCTGTAATCAATGAAGTTAACAATAGCATCTTTAGCATAGTTTAAATAGAGGACTTTATGAATCTAAACTAAATCTATTAATGTAAAATACTAAGTGGTAATGATGCCATTATGCATATTTTACTTTATTATAATGGAAATTTGATAATCTTAGAATACCTTATGGAAAGAATCAATCAAATTCATCTTTTCATTATATAGAATATCATGATCTATAGATACCACAAATCTATGTTGAATAACGGCTAGCTAGCTGTACTTGTGTTTTATTCAACATGCAACTTTAATTGTGTTATAATATAAAAACCAAATAATGGAAAGCTGTTATATGGGGTCCACAAGAGAACACCAGACATAGTGATATTTATTAGGTTATAGCATTGAACAAATATTGGGTTTTGTCCAGTAGACAAGGCCTCTTGTGTCTAAAAGGCAGATAAAGACTTGCAGTATGGAGTAAAACAAAACTGATTCAAAATATAGATTGCCATCAGTCTTTTAAGAGACAGTAAAACCTGTCTCTACAAAAAATATAAAAATTAGCCAGGGATGGTGGTGCATGCCTGTAGTCCCAGCTACTTGGGAGGCTGAGGTGGCAGGATGGCTTGAGCCCAGGAGGCAGAGGTTGCAGTGAGCTGAGATTGTGCCACTGCACTTCAGCCTGGGCACAAGAGCCAAGACCTGTCTCAAAAAAAAAAAAAAAAAAAAAAGAGTTCATAACATTTAAGATTTACAGATTTTCTATATATTTATTAGCATATTTATTGAAGATGTGTTGGAAAGATTGAGCATTTCTCTTTGTAACAAATACACATGTGAGAACAGATCCTTGACGGGGATTTAATCCAGGGCCATTTAATCCAGTGAACCAAAGAAATTGTGATGATTCTGAGCAGTATTTGGACACCAGGAGAGGTTGCTCTGATAAGATTTCTCAACAGCATTCTAAATACAATGAAGGTATCCATGTTACTTTTATAGTAGTTTGTTTCCATGATTGCAGTTCACTTATTTCTTCAGTAATTTTTGTATATATTTGTAGGACTGATATATATGTATTAGAGTTGGTGCCACTGGATATATATATACACACACACACACACACACACGTATATACACATATATATACACACACATCACACTCATTAAAAAAGTGCAAAATAAAAGGAAATTTGGTTCTTGTTTGCCTACATTTTCCTCCAGTTTCACACTTAGTCTCCTGTATTGATTTGGTTCCAAAGACTTTCAGGTTGCATTTCCTAAAACTTCCTAATACAGAGATTCTTCCTCATGTGTTCATTGTGGGAATGCTCTTGGGAGAGAGTGAAGGAAGCAGGATATGGTAGGGGAAGAATAATTTGGTCTTAGGAGTGTCTAGTCTCAACCCACAATGAAATTTGGAGGGAAATGTACAAACAATAGATTTAGTAAACTAGAGGCAGGTGGAACATTCAATTCAGTCTTTGGCGAAGTTCAATTCCAGGGGCCTGGAGGGGAGTAGGGTGTAACTACCCAGTCAGATTGGCATTCATCTAGCTGAGGGAAATTATTTAGACAAGGGAGTAGGTGGGAGTTATCAGCCAACACTTTAGCTGGGGAATAGGTACTGCTCACTTTAATGAGTATTTGGGCCGATGTCAATAGTACCACTACAATCTTCTCCCTGCTCTACTCAGATGCACCTGCTGGTCACATTATGTTCTCTACATCCAGACACAGCTTCTCTAGTATTTTCATTTGTCAAAATTTCTGAGAAAATTGTTAAGAACAGCATTACATTACAGTTGCCACAGTTTCAGTTGATTTCAATATTATAATTAATACTTAAAATATCACTCTTCCATTAGATTCTTCCTCTCTTTGGCTAGCTTTTATACTGGTTTATATGTCTTGCCTGGGAGTCTAAATAAGATCCTTACCCATAAGTTGTTTGGTTCCTGGTTACTATGTCCTATCAAGTCTTAATAGCTGCACTTGTGTTTTTATAGTTATAACTGTGCATGCAAGTTATCAAGAGTCAACCAATTGATTGCAAAATATATTTCTCCCTGTCCCTATTATGTAGCAGCAGCCCTAAATCCTCATGAAGACCAGAATCAATTTCCCCTGTTAGTGTGGGAGCTCATTTCTATACTTATTGCTCTAATTGCATGAGGGGTACAAAATGACCAGGCAGAAGACATATTTTTATACCTAGAGGGACTGTAACTGTGTACCCTGGCATAATAATACATGCTCTGGGAAACAGAAACTCTAGACTGGCAAAGCCTAAACCTGTGGGGACAGGAAACGGAAATTCCCAAATAAGTCTCTAGGAATAAGTGATGATGACCAGGACCACTCCTACATCCGCCTTTGATTACTAAACCCATATGGTGTGGATCAACACCATAAAATGACAATTAGTATAAAATATATACCACATGGGGAAGGGTAGCACCCCGTGCTTGTAGGGGATAACATCTTCAAGCTGGCACCGCAGCTGTATCTACAAGAGGTTATTTCATTGCTCTCTTAGGCTGGTAGTTTCCAACTGCGCATTATGTGGTAGGACTAATTGATTTGATGGCTGTATTTCTTTTTAAAGGTAAAGAAATTGGTCTGAGGAGATATTATTATGTAGGATATTATATTAGGAGATGAAAATGCTGTGAAACCTTGGTAGCAGTGCTGGCTGAATCACTGTGAGGAAGAAAGGTGAACACATACCCAGAAGGTATATCAATTTTGATCACAAAAAAATATTGCCCTTTTGAGAGTAGAAGAGGTTCAATGTCATCATTTTTCCACCAAATGTCTGATTCGTTTCCTTGTGGGTGGGTACTATACTGGGGACTTAGCATGGTCTCTCTCTGCTCCTGACAGGTTGGACATATTAACAGGAGGAAAAGCAGATCAGCCCTAGTGAGGGGGAGCCTATGCTGGTGGGCTCATGCATAATTTCGCTCTCTGTCACCATGACTATTCGATTCTTGACCCAAATGCCAAAGCTCTGAGGTGGCTACAGTGACTAGATACTTAATTCTCTTGGTACAGGGGCTTCTTTCTGGTGTATATTAATGTGTTATACAAATATCTCATTTTGCAGCTACTCCTGCAGGTTCATCCCCGATCTCCTTAACTTGATCTTGCAGTTTTACGGAAGGAATTTCCTGAAATTCCTTCCAGGATTCTGACTAACTCAGATTAGTCAGAAAAAAAAATTAAAAATAAAAGAAATTTAAAAAATTAAAAAAATAAATTACTTGAAAGACACAAACTACCAAAACTTACTCAAGAAGAAAGAGATAACTCAAATAGTCCTACATTTACTAAATAAGCAAATTTTTTAGTTAGAAAACCTGTCAAAAAAAGCTCTAGGTATAGATGTCTTCTCTTGTGAATTAGGCCAAATGTTTAAGAGAGAAAATATACCAATTTTACTAAAAACTCTTCCAGAAAATTGAAGAAGAAGGAATACTTTCCAACTTATTCTATGAAGTCAGTATTTCCCTGAGACCAAAACTAGACAAAAATATTACATAAAATTTCAAATTATTGTCATTCAGGGACATAGATGGAAATATTCTAAACAATACTTTAGAAATATAATTTAACTATGCATAAAATAAAACTTATGATCAAGTGTGTTTATCATAGGAATGTGAGGTGTTTAAAATAAAAAATCAGTGTAATTTGCTACATTTAAAAACTAAAACAAAACAAAATAAAAGCCCAATAGATAGTGACAATTCATTCCTTGGAATTAAACTGTCATTCTAGAGGAAAACCCTCAGCAAACTAAGTGTAGGAGATAATTCCTCAACCTGTTAAGGAAAATTTACAAAAATCTTACAATGAACATCACACATAATAGAGAAAGACAGGCCGGGTGCGGTGGCTCACGCCTGTAATCCCAGCACTTTGGGAGGCCGAGGCGGGTGGATCACGAGGTCAGGAGATCGAGACCATCCTGGCTAACTTGGTGAAACCCCGTCTCTACTAAACATATAAAAAAAATTAGCTAGGCCCGGTGGCGGGCGCCTGTAGTCCCAGCTACTCGGGAGGCTGAGGCAGGAGAATGGTGCGAATCCGGGAGGTGGAGGTTGCAGTGAGCCGAGATCGCGCCACTGCACTCCAGCCTGAGCGACAGAGCGAGACTCCGTCTCAAAAAAATAAAATAAAATAAAATAAAATAAAATAAAATAAATGAATAAATAGTGAAAGACAGAATGCTTACTCTCAAAATCAGAAAGAAAGACATATAGATCCATACTCAACACTTTGGCTCAATATTGTACTAGAAGTAATAGCCAATGCAATTAGTTAAAAAAAAGAGAAAGAGATAAAAGGCATCCCGTTTGAACAAGAATCTAACAAAAGTCTTTATTTACAAATGACATAATTGAAGCGAGATATTTCGCTGACCTTTCGTGGGACTTGTGACAGGGGTGACTTATTTACCAAGCCTGAAGTCTTCAATTCCTTGCAGGAGGGAGTGCGCAAGTGAATGAGGCAGGAGCTGGAGTGTGGGAATGTTGGAAGCAGCCAGCCACTATGGCAGGGGCGAACTCCACTGCTGCATTTTGGGCGCCAGCAGGAGCAAAACTCCACGCAGACCCACAACTCCTGAAGCCCCAGAGGAAGTGTTACAATGCTGTTTTAGCTCTGCCATCTGCAGATGGCTTAAGTGTTAACTTAAGTGTTAAATGGGCCTCTGTCTTTTGTATTGGCACTCGTGACTTCCAAGCTTTTGTCCAGTGTCCAGGAGAAATGGGTTGCATGAACAAATTGAAGGATGGTAAATGTGGAGGATTTTATTCTGACAAAAGTGGCTAACAGCCAGAAGGAGAGCTGACAAAGACATGGGGCGAGAAGGTAATCTTCTCCTGAATTCCGGCCATCTCTGACTGGGTTCTTATCCGAAGTTATGCCATCAAGCTGACCCTCTGAAGTCAAGCTGTTCTCTCTGACATCTAGCCATAGTCTCTGATGTCAAGCTACTTCTCCTCTCTCTGCCTGCTGAGTCTGGAGTTTTTATAGCCACAGGATGGGGCGAGGTGGGGCCAGGGCCATGGGTAATTTTGGAAAAAGCAATATTTGGGTGGGAAAACAGGGATTAAGTTCCCATTTTGGGCCATGGTTTCAGGCTTGAGGGTGGGGTTTTGCCAGGGACCCACCCCTATCTGCCTAGAATTTCTCTACTGCCTGTCCTAATCATAATTGTCTATGTGGAAATCTAATGTATGTGTTAAATGCTACTAGAATTAGTAAATGAGTTTAACAAAGTTGTACAATATAGGATCAATATATAAATGTTAAATGTACTCCTCTAAACTAACAATAAAAATTGATAATTAAAGTTTATAACACAAGACCATTTGTAATACCACCAAATACATAAAATTCTCGGAAATATTTGAAAAGAAATTTGAAACATCTATTCACTGAAAACCACAAAAACTTGAGAAAAATTAAAGGGAACCTATATAAATGGATAAATAAACTATATTCATGGATTTGAAGGCTCAGTATTACCAACATGTTAATTTCCTTCAATTTAATTTACAGATTCAACATATTTCCTATGAAAATATAAGCAGCCTTTTCCAGGGAAATAAATTGACAAGCTGATCGTAAGATTCATATAGAAATACAAAGGATCTAGACTTTCCAAAAGAAATTTGAAAAAAAAAAAAAGAGTTACAGTATTCATGATAAATGACTTCAAGATGGGTGCTATGTTTTGAATTTTTTTTCCTTTCAAAACTCATATATTGGAAATTTAATCCCCAATGTGTTATTATTGGGTGGTTGGGCCTTTGGGGAAGTGTTTAGGTCCTGAAGGTTCTCCTTTCAAGAAAGGATGAATATCACTTTATAAAATGGGCTTGTGGGAG
This sequence comes from Papio anubis, assembly GCF_008728515.1. Taxonomy (NCBI): domain Eukaryota; kingdom Metazoa; phylum Chordata; class Mammalia; order Primates; family Cercopithecidae; genus Papio; species Papio anubis. The sequence goes on from NW_022164625.1 coordinate 8,097, forward strand.
TGGATTCCCCTTTCCTGCTCTTTGGCCATTTGAGGATACAACGTTTCTCCTCTCTGGAAGATGCAGCACAGAGAGTAAATCTGCTAGAACCTTGACTTTGGACTTCACAACCTCCAGAATCATAAGATATTCTGTTAGGGCAGCACAAAACAGACTAAACTACCTACTGTAAAGCTACAGTATCAAGACAGTGTGAAATTTGCCTAAAGATAGGCAAGTGGGTCAACAAACTGGCTAGAAAGCTTAGAAATAAGTCTCTACACCCATAGTCAATTGATACTTGGCAAAAGTACAAAGACAACTTTGTGGAAAAAGAGACAGCTTTTCAACAAATAATGTTAGATACTCCTATGCAAGAAATTCAATATTGATCCACATCTTGCATAATGTACGAAAATTAACTCAAAATGTATCATAGAACTAAATGGAAAACATAATGACATTAACCTTCAGGAAGAAAGCATAATAGAAAATCTTTCTAATCTTGGGTTTGGAAAATACTTTCTAGATACAATATTAAAAGCATGATCCATACAAGACAATAATTAGACTATCAAACTTAAGAACTTCTGATTTTGAAAGACATTGCTAAAAGAATGAAACAAAACAGCCAGAGACTGAGATAAATGTTTATAGATTACATATCTGATGAAGATTTGTAATCAGGGCATATGAAGAACTTTACTACTAAAATAAAAAAATAAATAAAAAAATTAAAGGGCCTATTGTCTAACATCCACTTTCTAGGCAGCTGAACTCCATAATTTTATAAATTTCTGGTATAGTAATAATTAGCAATCTAGGCAAAATGGGAATATTATGCTAAAAGCCCCATGGATCAGAAATTTAGCTATTTTTCAGATAGTAAATGCTATTAGAATATATACAAGGCAGTCTGTCCAAGGCAAAATTGACTTAAGACCTGATTTCTCAATCTTTTTGTCATTATTACCCATCTACAGAAACTTTTTATACATTTTTTTCCTAAATGTAACCCATGAAATTTTTATGCCACAATTTTTATTATGTTGTATACCATTTGTACTTTATACATAAAAAAGTAAGTTTTTTTGCCCTAAGAATTTATCCCTTCCCCAGTTGAGAATTCATGGCTTGAATATCTCTGAGAAGATAGTTTCAGACCTCCTGTGAAATCTGTCCTTCCCAGGCCATCCTCTGACCTGCATCAGTTTCTCCTTGCTTCATGTTTCTCTTTTTAAATTCTTACAAACATTTCTGCGGTTTTTAACACAAAGATGTAAATCTATGACTATCCCAATAGTTACCAGCATGTGAACCATCAATAGCGAGTTGAAATTACCTTTATAAAATACGTTAATTATGACCATATCCCCCGTTGATACTCTCTTACTAGTTTTCAGTCATCAAAAGCGATTTGAACTTCCTTATATGTACTTATTAAAGTGTGTGTATAATTTTTTACACACTTATTTGCTTTTCACCAAGTCATTTACATAGATATTCTATCAGTGACAGGCTTCAAATCAGTATTTTGTATCCTGGGGATTACCAACTGATTTTCATTTAATTCTATTAGTAAAAACAAAAACCACATGACTGCATCAGAGGGATTAACATAATGTTTGACATAATATGAAGCTGTTTGGAATAAGACTTTCAGGTTGTCCGGAGACAATACAGTATTAGAGTCTTTCATTTGTTGAGTTCTGATGCCAGCGACTCACTTTTGAGCAACAGAATGTGGTAGATGTAAAACTCTGTGACCCCTAAGGCTATTTCATAAGAAGCCTTGCAGCTTTCACCTGAAATGCTCACACTGGGGAAAGTCAGCCTCATGTATAATATCTGACTATCTTGAGACCATCATGCTGTGAGACAGCCTGAGTTAGCTATGTATAGCTATCCTACAGAGAGAGACCCCCAGGTAGCTCCTATCTATTCTATCCATCCCAGCTAAGGTGCTAGCTGTGGTAGTAAAAATTTGTCTTAAGCATGCAGTCCCATCTAGTCTTCAAAAGATACTAGCCTTAGCCACCAATTGATTATAACCACCTATGAGACCCATGTTAGAACTTCACAGCTGAGCCCTGGCAGCTCTCAGAACCATCGGAGATAAGCACTGATGTTGAAGTGACTGTGTTTTGGGGTGGTTTGTTGTGTAGTAATAGATAACTGAAACACTGGGAGAGATGATAAGTCCTCACTTAGCACTGATAATGGCTATGGTGCTCTGTTAGCTTGATGATACTTCTAGCCCACTCATGAATCACTTCATTTTCTTTCCAAATTTACTATTGGCTTCCTTGAAATGCAGTATGAATTTGGATTGGAAGCTCTTTTTCATCACAATAATGAGCCTTCAGAAAAGATATTTTTGCCGGACCCTGTTATCAGTGACTACTTTCTAATATTCCCATATCATGTCTGGCTAGATGGGGATGCATGCTGATTGGGCCACCATATATTGCTACTCTCAGGCATTTGTAGCATGGGCTACAAATTAGGTACAATTTAGGTACATAATAAACACCCAAAATATTGGGTGTTTCATAAAACTTCAAATGGGCATGTTCTATGGTATATAACTATGTTATTCCTATTTTTCATTCTCCTCAGGGCTCTCTTGGTTCGATTTCTACTTTCCCAAAAGTTATTCAATCTACATTCCCATTTGGTATTGTCAAAAGGGAAAAGCTAGCTCTGGCACACGAGGCAGCCAAGAGCAATGTGTTTCTTATAATTCCCAGGCAACTCCTTTAGCGGTGTGCTGCCATCTTGATTAACTGACACACAGTGCGCAGATGCTAAACTGTTCATCAACTCATACTTCGTGTAATTCACAGGTAATTTAGTTCTCTGGTTATCTGAAAAAGAACCAAGTAGTAAATACAGTCCATAAATGGTAAAATGGTAGCTACAATTCAGCAGTTCTAATTGGCTATTGGTCAGTTGAGTCACCAGGGGGCACTATATTACATCTTTTTCAAAATTGTTCAGGTGGAGTCCAGGCAAGAGCTAGTAAATAAGCATGAATTTAATTTTTCTTCTCTGCAGAAAACAGATCAGGTGATTTCTCCCAGCATTGGCCATTCATCAAAATATAATCTGACAGAAATGGCTGAGAGTATTATTCTCTTGTTCCGAGATGCTCTTGTGGGAATAATATTATCACATCCTTTCCTGGAGTTTTGATTCATTTGTGCCTCCTTTCTACTTGCCATAATCTTTATTGCTTCCCGTTATTATCCATTTTATCCTAAACCTTCTTCCCTGGTGGAAGAATTTGATTCAACAGTACCACTTACTCAAAAATCAGACTGTAACATTTGCTATGCCAAGGCCTTCTCATGGCACTGTTGAACAAAAGGAGTCATTTCTCAAAAGGTATATCAGGTAGGGTCCAAAGACTTTGGCCCCTTAAAGCTTTGCTGAGAATTACTCATATGAGGCAGATTGATTAATAGGAGGAAACATATACAAATTTATTTAATGTCTACACACAGAATGATATCTTCAGAATGAAGACACAAAGACACAGGGGAAATTGTCCATTTTAATGCTTAGCTTCAACAAAGTATAGACTGCCATGTAGAAATATGACTGGACAAAAAGATATGCTCTACTGCTAATAGAGTTAGTGGGGGAAGCCCAGCAAGGCTTGTCAGTCTAGAATCTTCTTGACCTCTCTGAGCATGCATTCCTTCCTTCTGGGTGTGGGGCAGGAGTTCTCTGGAATGGGGGTCTTATGACCTACAGTCAAAAAAGACAGGTCAGATCATCTCTTTATGGCCACGTTTTACATAGATAGGACAGAGGGAAAGCTAGAGTAATATTTTTAGGTTTTATGACTGGCTTTAGGATAAAAGCGGTTCTTGTTTCTATGACCCACCTTCTGGAAGAGGGATTCTAGTTTCTATGGCTAGCCTCAGGGAGAATGGGACTGCAAGAGAGGGGAACAGGAGAAGGTCAGAGAAAACCTCTTGTTTCTGAGGCAGCTACTGAGGCCTTTAGTTTGGGGTATTGCTTTCTGAGCCCCGATGTAATCTCCCTCTGAAGATGTCAAGTCCTTCTTGAGAACTCCAGTGGTCTGAATTTGGATTCTCCCACTGAGATTTAATATAAATTCCTCATGTTGTACCTTTCCCATTAATATATTCTAATACCTTAGGGCCTTCTGGATGTATTGCCCAAGGGCAGGGCTGCTTGTTCTGTAGCCTGGACTTACTGCAGGGACCTTTCCTGCTCTAGGGTAAATTGAAAGCCAACATCTTTTTGTATCATTGGGATATGAGATAGAGCCGTCAGAAATTCAAGACCAGCCTGGCCAAGACGGTGAAACCCCATCTCTACTAAAAACTACAAAAAAATTAGCCAGGCATTGTGGCAGTCACCTGTAATCTCAGCTACTCAGGAGGCTGAGACAGGACAATTGCTTGAACCTGGGCGGCAGAGGTTGCAGTGAGCCGAGATCACACAACTGCACTCCAGCCTGGGTGACAGAGTGAGACTCCATCTCAAAAAAAAAAAAAAAAAATATATATATATATATATATACACACACACACACACACACACACGTTACCCCCAGGGTGCAAAGACACCTGTAGGGCATTGTACTATCTTCTTCATTGCTAGTAAGACAAGATTAAATAAGTTAACTTTTACCTTGAATGAGATATCTCTGCTTGTTTCTAAACACCAGTCCTTGGAAAGTTTTACTCATATGATGGACCCCTGAATCTTTATGGGATTTATCTCACTCCCCCTGAAGCATGAATTTCTTACCAAGGCCTCTCATATGCTCCTCTGGACCAATTAGCATGATATTATTTATGTGCATCATGGATGTGATGGTTTCTGAAATGTTCTGATGATCCAGATCTCTTTATGCTATCTTTCAACAGAAGGTAGGAGAGTTTACATAGCTATGGGCAACTATAAACATATAATTTTATTCATTCCATATTCATGTAAATTATGTATGATCCTCTTTTATAACAGGAAAGAACGCATTTGCCAAATCAATGGTTGTGTGTCATATATTGGAGACCATATTACTTTGCTCCAATAAGAGCACTCTCTCTCTCAAGGTGGCTGAAATCGGCACTACTATACCTGTGAGTGCGTGGTAGTCTACTGTGATTCTTCGGCATCTGTCTCATTTCAGGAGCCAGGCTGGTGAATTAAATTGAGATATGATGAAGATTACTGCCCTTGTACCCTTTAGAACAGGGTTTGGTAAACTTTTTTTGAAAAGGCACTTATAACAAATAGTTTAAGCATTTCAGTTTATATTATCTCTATTGCAACTATTCATCTCTGCTGTTGTCGTGTGAAAGCAGCTATAACATATAACACGTAAACAGATGGACTCCAATAAAACTTTACTTACAAAAAACAGATGGTGAGATGGATTTAGCATGTGGGTCATAGTTTGACAACTCTTGTTTTAGATCCTTAAAGGTGGTACTATTTTCCACTATCCACTCAGGATGCAATATTGTTTTTGTCACTCTCTTGGCTTATTCCTGTAAAGATGTTTCAGTGTTATCTTCTTAGCCTTCTCCATCTGATACCCCATACCCCTCGGGACAAGGACCTAATGTAAAGTTTAAGCTCACAGCCAAATGTATCTAACCAAATTGTATATTAGAAGCTTGGAAAATAACTGATGAGTGAGTCTGTTGGCACAGTGATCTATTTGGGACTGACTCTTTTTCAATTAATGACTTCCAGATCTGACAGTTTGTTCAAATCAAGGGATCGTGACATGTTTTGGGGTGCCCTCAGCTTTCTGGTCACTCATTCCTGATTTATTCTGATGATACAAATTAAATAGTTTTTTGTTGCACATGTTTTTAGTTTGTCCCTAAAAACATTGTGTTTATTAATTTTCTGAACAACTGTTTGCAGGTCAGATCTCGCTTGTTTTCCAACCTTGCTTCACTGAGAACACTGGATCCACCTTGCCTCTACTGTTTTAGTACTCTACCATCGCCTTAGTTATTAGAGATCCTAGTTCTATGGCAGGATTGCTTCTCCCATTGACAGCCCTGACCTAGGAAAGAGAGCCCACACTGAACTTAGTGATGCTGATCCTTGTCTAGTCTGGATATTTTTAAAATCTTAGTGATGGCATATCCTCTGGATCTTGCAGTGGAATATAATTATTTGGTGATTCTTCCAGCCTAAGATAGATGATCAACTCCAGCAGGCCCACTTCTGTGTGCCCTTCAATCCTTTCCTACACCATTGCCTCTGCACTTCTGACATCACAACCTCATTTAGCAAGGGCTATCTCTTTTTCCCTAACTGTAGGAACCTTCCTACTAGGGACTTTGCCTATCTCTCATGGGTGTTCTTCCTAGGATGTTGAATTCTGTACTTTAGGAGGTTGCACCCAAATCAATAAGTTATCCTTACTCAATCTTGTTTTCCCTCCTTTGATTAGTAACTCTCAGAATCTGCTGCATTTATATTCTCTTGGGTTCTTGCTGGTACAGGTTAGGGTATGTCTTTCACCTTAAGCTTTTGTTATAAGCCTCGTGTTTAGTAGGGGAGATAAGAGGTGACACTAAAAGGAGAAGGGGCTGGGCAAGAAGGAAGTGCTTGTTGTGAAGGTGGAGGAGTTGGCAATTTCTGCAGGCTCAGACAGTCTGGAGATTAGTGGGCCTGGTCCTCAGTTTTCTATTTTATCTTCCTTATTCGTATGCTACCAGGAAGGCTCTCTGGCTTTCACATTTGGCTTTCAATTACATGTTAATCACTCTAAGCTTCTTCACCATGTTTTCTGAAAATGTCAATAGAGCTGGGCAATATCCATATAAATCCTTTAGTTACAATTTCCCTCACATGTGTCAATACCTGATAAATGTCAACTATGAATTTCCTTACTCAAGTATACAATTTCAATTCACTATAGACAAAAGATGTATTGATTAGATTGTCATCAGTCTACTAATTTGTTCTCCACCTACAATTACTGATGAGGACCTCATTACTAACTAGGTTATCATGGTTGACTGATGCTCCTCCAAAGCTCCTCTTCTGATATGATCATAGGTAGCATTATCTGAGAAGCAGATTCTGGATGGATTTTACCACTTATTATACTTATTAGGGAATGTCCTTGGGATCAATATCTATGAAAAGAAGGGGAAGGAAGCAGAATTGGTCATAATGAGAAGTCAAGCTGTGATACAAGACAAGAATACATTTGGCCAACCTCACAGTGACCTTTGGAACTAAACTGGACTGTCAGAGTTTAGTAAATTGGGCCAAAATGACCAGATATTCATAATGCCAGCCTTGATCACTCATTGCTTCTGGGCCTCCCTAGGAAGTGTGACACTATCATTGAAGCAGCTCTTTATAGCTGAGGCAATTCCTGCAGATAACACTTCAGTAGATGTGTGGCACATCCACCACAGGAGTCAATTTCCTTTCACATCCACTTATACACCCCTGGGTTACCTATAAGGGTCTGATATGGTCCACTTGCAAGGTTCGTTTAGACATTTGTCGTCAGGAAACTCTCTTCAGTGAACCAAGCAGTCTTTTTTTACCGTGGTTAGGATAGAATCAGAACTCATACTGCAGAGTGATGGGAATAGCTAAATTCTCAGTGAGTTCTATCATCGGCATGAATCAACCTTTTTATTCATATCAGCCCTGTTGCAAGTTCTTAAATATACCATTTGTATTTTAACAATGGGCTCTGTTCTTCTCTTTGTTTCTTTTTTTTTAATATTCAAAATTTGTTTAACTATTGGGTCTCACTCTGTTACCCAGGATGCAATGCAATCACAGCTTGCTGCTGTGTAAAACTCAGCCTCCGAAGTAGCTGGGACTACAGATGTGTGCCACCAGGGTGGGCTAATTTATTTTTATTTTTGTAAAGATGGGGGTCTTGCTGTATTGCCCAGGTTGGTCTTGAACTCCTGACTCCTCTAACCTTGGCCTCCCAAACTGTTGAGATTACAGGTGTGAGCTACCATACCTGGCCTCTCAATTTCTTTACTGTTTCTCAGATGTTATTCAAGACTTGATAGGTCGTTTTAATCTCAGGATTGTCTGATGTTCTTCCGCAGTGGCAGCAATCCTAACAAAACCCAGTTAGCTATGCTCCTTCATAAGGACTATATGAAGAACCTCGATCAGGTTGCTTTTGAATCCAAAACTCCAGCAATTACCAATGAAGAGCAGTATGCAGATTCTGCCATATGTTCCAAATGTCATGTGATGTATTTGCAGACACTTTAAAAATCAACTGAGCATCGAGTTAAAAGATTTGAGGAATAATGGCTGGGACACAAGCATTTATAAACCTTTTAACATATTTTTCTTCTCAGGGTTTCATCCAAAGGGGATTTCTTCATTTAATCTCTGCTAGCCTACTGTCAGACCCCATGTTGGTCCTAAGACTGCCTTGTTTGTATGTCAAATGGGACTGCTTAAAAAGGAGTTAAAGGAAATTCGTACTCTAGTTTCAACCATTTCCATATTCAAAACTGTAATTTCTTGCTGCCCTCCTAGAGTTCTATAGTGCTTGATATTTATTACTAAGGAGGGCTCAAGCAATACCAAGTTTCTCCATCGGTTAAATTGGACCAATGCCCAATTTAAACCTAGTAAAGGGCAGACTTTGATGTATCTTGTTTGATAAGGCAGATCTAGCATTCCTATTCTGAATGGAATAAGCAGATCTGAATTTTTCCAAACCAGGATATATAAAGTAAATCTGGCAGGACTTTTTTGATGTATAAGGGTCAAGGATAGATTTGAAGATGCTCTCTTAGCTTCCAAGGGTTGATAATGTGTTATGAATCCTCTAGTACTAGAATTCTTTCAATTTTCCCCTTTTTCTTTCCATTCTTCAACAGCCTTCTAAAAAGCCCACCTGGTTAAGCTTATTTTTGTTCTCTTTTTCCTCTTTCACCCCATGCTTAGCATCACCTTTACTTTGGATAGAACAAGTCTTGCCATCACTAATTTCCTTTAGTGAAATCAGGTCTAGTAAATCATATTCTGTCATCTGAATAATTTCCTGGCCTCCAAGAGCATGGCTATGTAAGATACCTGGGACTGGAGAATTTTCTTTCACAGCTAGCATTATAACCAGTTACTAGCATTAAATTAGTATCCATTTTTTATCATCATGCAACCAACATAAGAAGACCTGTACTCACATATTCCTGTGCTTTGGAAGGAGTGTTCTATGTCTTAATCAGGGAAGAAGTGAGTCTATACGGTGTTATGCTCTCAGAGTAAGTCTTCTCAACTTTACCTACTGCATCAAGTTAGTTATCAAACCATCATGATGGGGCTGGTCACAAATGTGTGCAGACCATTGCTTATCTGTGGTAAACCCAAGTAATTTATTCCATTCAGCAGAATCTAGAATTATTGGTGTGGTCCCCTAGTCATTTCTTCTGGGAATCTACATAGCCAAGTTTCATTAGTCTTCTGCAGAATTTCTCCATGAAGCAGCCTAGCTATTTATTAAATAGACAGCCTACCCTGTGGATGTCCTGGACATCTGGCCATGGACCTTGACTCCCACTGTAGTCTTTTTTGGTGATAAATGATAATAAGCAAACTACTTTGTAAATGAATATAATATCTAACCAGGTAGCCATAGTAACATGAAAATGTGTTTTGGATAACTAGGGGAAATTTCTTTCTGTTCCACATTTTTAGTTGACCCTTTAGAGATTTCATTTTCATCAATCATGCCAGTAGCAGCTTAGAGTTCTCTGTCTAATCCACTTAGCTATTTTCCCTAGGGCTGTCTATTTCCACCAATGCCAGTTGGTAAGACTTGTCCCAAGAATCTTCTACAAGGCTCTTGGCACTTCTTATCAAGGATTTGTTGGGAGCCATCTTGACCCCAAATTCTCATGAAATATTTCTTTCCCTTCTATTTTCATAAATATGTCTTGGGTCTGAAAGATAATGTAGACACTGTTACTAATTTGTGCCATAAATGCTGAATTGACAAAGCAGAGATACGAATCAAAAATCTTGGCCAACACCAAACTTTTCTAATATTTTGCAAATTATACAAGCAAGCTACTAAAGCCATATGGAGAAAATGAGTTACAGAGTTGCTGTTCTATTCTTCTACCAGGCTCTTGTTCTGTTCCACCTCAGTCTACTTCCCTTAGGTAGCTCTTCAGATCCAGACCTATGACAAAGTCAGCCTTTCCCCAGATCCTATACCAGCAGCTGCCCGACACTCCTCACTGGGTCCTGAGGATTCTCATGTATTTCATGGGGATTGGCTACTTTCCTATTAAGTCACGCATATAAATTATCCATCTGAAATCACTCTTATTTAGTATTGCTATAGGACCTCAGCAACTATTTTCCTGATTCCTGACTTTGGATCTTTTTCATCAGGATTCATGGCAGAGAACAGAAATCACTCAATGTTTTCAAGCAGAAAATAATTCAATACCAGAATTAAAGTGTTTGCAAAATTGTGTTAGAGGAGAAGTCAGAAGGCAAAAAATGCTACTGCCATCCAGTGATCAGGAAAGTTCTGCTGTAATAGTTACCACCACTAACAACTTCACAGCTGCCTCTCACCTACATTTATTTTCAGAGAAGCTGGACCCAGCAGATGGAACAGCTGCTGTGTCCTGCTTATTTGCTGCTCCAATGAAATAATGAGGAATAACTCCCACCCTTTCTATTTTCCAAACTTGAATGAGTATATCTCAATAGTAGACGCTAATCTCATCCAGACTACTAATCAAAAGGGCATCTGGAAAATGAGTTTTTAGCCATATTGTCTCTGTGATACCAAGAATGGGAGCATGAAATATGAAGGGAGTAGAACATTTCATTGAGTGACAGATAACAATACCTAAAACAAATCTGTTAACTTTCGCAGTTAAAAAAGCTCATGTTACAGTGTCACATTCTGAGTCCATACACCTGAAATAATGTGTTCCTTCTGCCTCCTCTCAGCTGCTACTTCTTAAAGGCCATGAATTACTGAAAAGAAATGACAGGGAAATGCTGAGTTGTACATGTTTCTTAGACTAGGGTTGCTGCACATGTTTATTCACAGTTACAATGGACCAAGGGAGCAGCAAGAGCTGCCCAGTGAATCACCTGGGTTCTATACATATGCTTCTCTGACTCCATTGTAAGAGCAGTCTCTTGCCATGCCACTTACTACCACTTACCACTACTTAGGAGAGAGAGAGAGAGAGAGGGATCAGCATCAATTTTGCATGCTGGTATGGCAGCCCTTCTTACCTGCTGGTCCAGGGGAACAAGAGTCCAAAGGGTCTCGGCAGCAGCCATAGCATGTATGTCAATGGTACCTCCTCATCGGGCACAGCATCTCTCTAGTCAGGATCTATTGTTTCTTGCTAGAGGAGGCAACAGTTTCTGATGCAATAACAAGTATTACTTTTGTAATATGTTTTTGACAACTTTTTAATTTGAATGTTAGTGCCATGAAATCACTTTGGAGTGAACTATAACTATTTCCTCCTCCCAATGCACACTCAGTTGTAAGAAGCAAATGAAATAATACATGTAAAAGAGATTAATGGAAAACTTGGAAAAAAGTGGGATCAGATAAATATTGAATCTTTATCCAAATCTTATCCAATGATAAGCAATAAGTTATACATTTAAACACTATTATTGAAGCATCAGTTATTAATTTAACACACAATAATTGGGGACCAGTTTGTGCCATGCATGGCACTAAGCATGGGCATGAATTATATGGGGTTTATTTAACACATTTGGAGTTGACCCTATGTTCTTTTGTTCCTGTTTTAAACTCAGCCCATAAAATATGTCACAGTGGCTCCTTTCTTACACAAATAACTTAAACATTACCACTTAACATTTAAACTTATTGGTACTGAAATGACAGCATTAGTTTTTTTCAGGGGAAATTACAAAAACAGTGCATTATCGCTGTCATTTTAATATATTACTTGTACCTTAGTAAGTAGCAACCTTTTCAACTAGTTCTTAATAGGTGTATATAAGTATTGTCATTTTTTGCCTTAAATTTGCATATAGGTGTTACTCATATTTTGATATCTAGTAAAGCAAACAAGTATTCATCTTCCTGACACTTTCTGTACAAATCTGGGGTATTTTTACAGTATTTGGTTTCTATGGCTGATTAAAACTGTTCATGATATAGTCTCTGTGGTTTATACTACCTGACATTCATTAGCATGTATAATTTGTTTTAAAAAATAGTAAACAATACATCTCAATGAAAAATAGGTACCATCAGTAGAAACAGCAAATTTTCCTTTCCTAGAGGCAGGAAAACATTATATTCTGTCTTTGATATCTTCTTTTGTTCGGTCATAATGTCTTGAATTTTTTGCTGTGAGTACTGTTCCTACCATGATGTTCTGTACAATCACAGTCCAGGCTCTATGCTTATCAAAAATATCAGCTTTGTAGCAATGTGTAGTTTACTGAAAAAAATAGACTAGTTGGGCAATGAAAATTTTCCTTTAAACAATGAAATATATGTTGAAGAAAAAAATAGTCAAAATCTTAAATCTTCATAATAAAAAAGTGAGCCAAGTAAAGAGAGTCAGGGGAAGAAATATAAAAGAATGAGCAAAGGAACAAACAATAAGAGAATCAAGAATGTAATTATCATGAGATATACAATGTTGGGAACATTGTTCAAAGAATTTTGATTCCACATTATAGTTCAAACTTAGCATATAAATAGCAAAATCCAAAAATGGAATTTTAAGCCATTTTCTCAATTACCATTTTGGGATTTTGAATGGATGCAATTTTGAGATTGTTTATACTGACTAAAATATAGAAAAGGCCAAGACAAAAGGTTCCTGAAGATCAGCTTCAAAGTATTTGAAATGTTTTTGTCACTTTTGAAATGGATTTTTTATAATCATTCTTAAAAATAATATCCACTCTAACCCTCCAGAAATATTGAAAATTTTAATTTATATTATATGGCACATTATTATTTTTCAGGATAGAAAAATATGGCTCATAATTTGATGATCATAAAATAAGTTGATTTATACTGCATTATAATAGATTAGGGCCAGCTCTGGGGACAGAGGCAAAAAGGCCAAGCTTTATGGGTGGCCTAAGCTGAGAGGCTCCAAAATTTCCCTAATGAATACATTTCTCATGTCAGCTGGCATGGAACCTGAAACTCCCAATAGAGTCATTGCTAAAGTTAAGCTAATGATTCCAGAAGGCCTCAGTAATAATGCAAATGTTTCACCAGTAGTGAAAATATTAATCTATTATCATTAATTTAAAAAATTATATTATTGGCCGGGCGCGGTGGCTCAAACCTGTAATCCCAGCACTTTGGGAGGCCGAGGCGGGTGGATCATGAGGTCAGGAGATCGAGACCATCCTGGCGAACATGGTGAAACCCCGTCTCTACTAAAACTACAAAAAACTAGCCGGGCGTGGTGGCGGGCGCCTGTAGTCCCAGCTACTCGGAGGCTGAGGCAGGAGAATGGCGTGAACCTGGGAGGCGGAGCTTGCAGTGAGCCGAGATCGCGCCACTGCACTCCAGCCTGGGTGACACAGCGCGAGACTCCGTCTCAAAAAAAAAAAAAAAAAAAAAAAAATTATATTATTTCATCTACTTCTAATAACAATCTGAGTGTGCATTGGGAGGAGGAAATAGTTATAGTTCACTCCAAAGTGATTTCATGGCACTAACATTCAAATTAAAAAGTGGTCAAAACGTATTACAAAAGTAATACTTGCTATTGCATCAGAAACTGTTGCCTCATCTACCAAGAAGCAATAGATCCTGACTAGAGAGATGCTGTGCCATTAGGAGGGTACCATTGACATACATGCTATGGCTGCTGCCAGGGCCCTTTGGACTCCTTGTTCCCACAGACCAGCAGGTAAGAAGAGGAGCTGCCATGGCCAGCATGCAAAATTGATGCTGATCCCTAGGAAGTGCAGGGCTGCTCTTACAGTCAATGGACAGATGAAGCATATGTATGGGGAACCCAGGTAGATCCATCTGGGCAGCTCTTGCTGTTCCGGTCCATGTAACTGTGAATAAACACAGTGCAGCAACCCTAGTCTAAGAAGTGACTGTCAAGAGTTTAATGCCCTTTGCAATGAAGGTTTGGGTCATATCACCATGTAAGCACCATTACCTACAATGTGAGAGCCAAATGATAAAACAGGGGCGATTTTGAAACAAATAGTGGTGAAAAAGGAGAGATAAGAAACAATGGCAATCCCCAAATGAGCTAAAGCAACTGAGACTATATAGTTCATCCTACACCCACTGCCTTGCCTATTTGCAATTTCTCTCAGAAAGAGAGGCCCATGGGATCAATAGAGGGTGTGTCTTATATCAAAACAGAGGAGGTGGATGCTGTGGCCAGGAGGCTGTACCTCTCAGGTCTCGGACCACAAGGAACAGAATTCTCTGAGACCCCAGTTGCTGTGATCAGACATTGTTGCCACATGCTAATTAATGGATGCCACATTCCCCATGGACTACTCTCGCCTCTGAGTGAGTGTGGCAGGGATTCAAGGGCAGGCCTGGTCCTAGGAGAATCATGTCCCCTCTGACAGCAATTTTGTCTTTCCAATGGTCTTGATGAAGTTTCCTGTGAACTTCAGTGAATCCTGCTTCCTTCCTTTCCTTTCTCCTTCGCTCAGGGTCAGATTAAATTGTGATCTGATGGCTCTTCTCACGTAGCTTGGGTCTCCCAATTTTCTCTCATTGCTTGCTTCAAGGAGGACCCTTCCTAGGTGAAACCTGCCTACGTTTTCACTGGGTAGCTTTTTACTTGTGTTGCATAATGAGCTGACAGCACAACAATCTTATCTTACAAGGCTCACATGCCTCATATCTCTCAGAAGTTAATCCCATTTTCAGGCCTGGGGAAGAGACCTTTCCAGTTTTTGCTGTCCCTGCAGATAAGTATCTTAAGATTTTGCTCATTTCTTTTCTTCATTTCAATGTGCTGTTGGGAGGAAGAAGTAGGCAACAGCATTTGGTGGGGGAAAAAAGAGATACAAGTTGAATATCCCTTATCTGAAACGCTTGGAACCAGAAGCATTTTGGAATTCCAGTTTTTTGGATTTTGGAATTATTTGCAGATACCTAATAAAATAACCCGGGGACAGGACCCAAATCTAAATCCAAAACTTGTTTACGTTTCATATACATCTAGCCTAAAGGTAATTTTATGGAATATTTTAAGTAATTTTGTGCCTGAAATAAAATTCATGTTAAGTACTTATGTGAGTAATTTTCCACTTGTGGCATCATGTGGGCACTCAAAAAATTTCGGATTTTGGAGCATTTTGGATTTTCACATTAGGGGCGCTCAGCCTGTACTAACATGTTGAAATCAAATACCCCTCCTTGAAATCTTTAACAGTAGTTCTAGTAATAAGCTAAACATTGCTCAGTTTTAATTGTCTCCCTTCCTGGCTTACCGTGGACATGTTAATACATACTTCTCTTATATTTTATACTAACTAATATATTTGTGTATTAATTTCAGCATTATTCCTCCTGCAATTTGGAGTCTACTCCTTCTTTCAAATTCTTCCACTATGTGGAAACACAAGCACTTCCTTCAAATGCTTGTGTTTACTACTTATGTCAGTCTCAATGTATGTGTCCCTGCAAAATACATATGTTGAACTTAAACCCCACTGTCACAGTAGGAAAGAGTAGGGGCTTCAAGAGGTGATTAAATCATGAGGGAAGAACCCTCATGTATGGGATTACTGCCCTTATGAAAGGGCTGGAGGGAAATAGCTAAGCCCTTTTTCTCTTCTACCTTCTACTATGTAGAGACACAGCTTTTGTCCCCTCTAGAGGACTCAGCAACAAGAGGCCATCTTGGAAGCAGACAGACCAGACTCTCAATAGACACCAAACCTGCTGCTGCCTTAATCTTGGACTTCCCAGTGTCCAGAATTGAAAAACTAAGTTTCTATTATTTATGAATTACTCTCTCTCAGGTATTGTGTTATAGTATGAATGGACTAAGACAACCAGTCATTCATTTAACCATGTGTACTGAAAATTAACTCAACTCCAGGCAAAGAACTGGCATGATGACATAAATATAACATGAATTTATCCCCTGGAAAAATTCATGTTACAATTACTTATAAGTGTATTAAAAATTGTATTAAATCCAAAGTATATTAGAGCTTTTTAATAGCTAGAAGATACTTAAGGGAAATAGATTTGCTCATTTTTAGGCCCAATTCTTATTCCGCCCTTTATTGTCCACGTTGTGAGTTATCCAGGTCCTTCTCTATTTAGACAAGGACTTATAACCAAATAAAAGTGTAGAAAGCTGAAAATTTTGTATATTATGAATAAAAAGTAAAGAAAATTTATGTCACTGCTAGAGTGAGGTTGCTATAGTAAGCATATTTTCCCAATCATAACTTTTTTTTTTTTGGTAATCATGGAAAACTGCTTATTGTGAGCACTTATTACCCAATTGAAATGATTTCTTTTAAGGATAGAGTGTGATTGAGTCTTTTCCAATTGGAAGCTTATTATGAAGCATGATTGCATGTCTTAATGCATTATATACAATCAGAAAATATATGTTAATTAAGTAAATTCTGTGCAAGTATGTTTATGAAATGCTGGGTTTAAAAGACCTTGCATTCAAAATTGATGAAGACATACTCGCAGGGACAAGGTCTACCAAAGTTTAAAGCCAAAAACCCCCCAAAAGTAATGACAGTAATGAGTATTCCTGTGGACTGTGGACTACTCTTGCCTTATTGGCTTTAAACCCAGACTTCATGCTGGAATCTGAGTTTCACATTAATCTTATGATAACTTCTTTTGCCTACTTAATTACTTGGTACCTGAATTCAGTCAGTTATTCAATTTTTTTTTTTTTTTTTGAGACAAAGTCTCTGTTACCCAGGCTGGAGTGTAGAGGCACAATTGTGGCTCACTGTAGGTTTAACCTCCTGGGCTCCAGTGATCCTCCTGCCTCAATCTCCTAGTAGCTGGGACTACTGGCACATGCCACCATGCCCAGCTATTTATTTATATTTTTTTGTAGAGGTAGAGTCTTGCTATGTTGTCCAGGCTGGTCTTAATCACCTGGGCTCAAGTGATCCTCTGGCCTTGGCCTCCCAAAATACTGGGATTACAGGCATGAGCCACCACGCCTGCCCAGTATATTATATTTTATTACGCTACTTTTTATTATAACTCTCCTTAGCTCCCAACCTTAACAGGGCTGGGTCTTTTTTCCTCACAAAATTTAAGTATAACAAATTTTGAATGTAAATTTCTACCAATAAGATACTAAAATTAATATTTACCACACTGGATTTGCCACACACGTCTCTCTGTCCATCCAACAATTCGCCTTATCTTTGGATTCATTTCAAAGTTATTTACAGACATAACACCTCAGCATGTACGTCATTAACTGAAGTTTAATATTTCTTTATTGCTCTACTTTCTTCTTTTGAGGTAAAATTTACATACAAGGAAATACTCAGATCATAAGTATTCCATTTCAGGAACATTTTGACACATACTTGACCTATGTAACACAAATTCCAACCAGGAAATACTTCTTTTTTCATTAAACATTTAGTAGCTAACAGCCCATAGCTTACAGACATATTGACAGGTGACTGCGTTTAGCTAGGACAAGAAAAACCTTGTCAGAAAAGAAACTTGGGCCAGGCGTGGTGGCTCAGGTCTGTAATCCTAGCACTTTGGGAAGTCAAGGTGGGTAAATCACTTAAGGTCGGGAGTTCAAGACCAGCCTGGCCAACACGTTGAAAACCCTGTCTCTACTAAAAATGCAAAAATTAGCTGGGCATGGTGGTGCATGCTGGTAGTCCCAGCTACTGGGGAGGCTGAGGCAGGAGAATCGCTTGAACCCGGGAAGCAGAGGTTTCAGTGAGCCGAGATCATGCCAATGCACTCCACCCTGGGGGACAGAGCCAGACTCTATTTAAAAAAAAAAAAAAAAGAAAAAAAAGAAACTTGGCTTATAATCAAAATCACCTAATGACATCTTGATGGCTAAGATTAACTATATATGTTGCTATTTATATTACTATGTACTTTGCCCTTCAACATGGTAGTCAACTAGTCAACTACTCCTATCCCAGATTTATCCGTCTTATCCCAGACTATGTGATCAACATTGGCAGAAGCAATCTCACTCATCTTTAATTCCTAACACTTAAAAGGATATAAATGAATATTTTACCCTTTAATAAATAAACAAAATTGCATATTGATCTATACAAGATATATGCCCCCAAATGAAAATATATACAAGCATACTTTGCCTTCCAAATAGATTTAGTTACTAAAATCAGATAGCAAGAGTTTGTGCCCATATATATATTTTAATAATTTAAAAATCTATATGCTCCTTAATTCCAGAATACATATTCTGCCATCCAAATACTTATTATTATTTTTTTTTCTTTGCCTATTTTGACCTCAAATATAGATCAGAAAATCAAAGACCCATTCAGGGAAGGGTATCTGCATGATATTAGCTTAGAGTGGCTTGCCAGACTAACAACTACACGTAAGAGAATCCGACATGAGTAAATGATTCTATCTTTTCCCATTGAAGGGCATCAAGGTTGTTACAGAATATCTGAAATGCAATTCCAAATTTCTGTGGACTCTGGTTTATTTGACAGAAAAGGACAAAATGATGATAAAAAGATCTGAATCTTGATATGTGTAGGAGTTCCCATTAAAGCTCTTCCTTCATCCCAGAAAAGGTTTTTCTTGGCACATTCTTAGAAGTATCACTGGGAGTAACATTCCCTGGCCATCACTTGTAGACCTTATTGATTGTTGAGACCATGTGCACTAACTTAATTATTTCATGTTTATAGAATCACTTATGTCACGAGTACTCAGGTCCTGGATGTGTTCTGTCTCTTTACTAAGTTACATCCTCACTCTTGCTCTGGTTTGCACCTGCGTCATAGTGCTGTGTAATGTTCCCGAATGGCCCATCCACACCTAGCTTCTGTCTTGGAAGTAAACTTCTCTCAGCCTCCAAATGTTCAGAAAAATAAAATAAGGTCATGCCAAGAGAAGAAAATAAGGGTGAAAGCAGATCTGGGCACTATAAAAGTAAAGATATAAAACAAACCAGGGCCAGGTGCCATGGCTCACGCCTGTGGTCCTAGCGCTTTGGGAGGCCGAGGCAGGGGGATCACCTAAGGTCAGGAGTTCGAGATCAGCCTGACCAATATGGTGAAATCCCATCTCTACTAAAAATACAAAAATTAGCCAGGTGTGGTGGCACACGCCTGTAGTCCCAGCTACTCAGGAGGCTGAGACAGGAGAATTGCTTGAACCTGGGAGGCGGAGGTTGCAGTGAGCCGAGATCATGTCATTGCACTCCAGCCTGGGTGACAGAGCGAGACTCCATTTCAAAACAAACAAACAAACAAACAACAACAACAACAAAACAGAAAGAGGAAAGCAAGTTGTCAAAAGTCTAAGTTAACCAAGTCTAACTTAGACCAAGTTAACAAAGCTAGTAAGTCTAGAGTCTGAGTTACTCAGCAGGCCTAGGGGAATAGACTCCCACAAGGCCTTTTTGGAGCCTGATTTTGATGTCCTGGATTCTGTTTTGGTGCTTATAGTTGCCTGTTATGGGTCTTTACTTCCACCTGCTGTGACATCTGCCACTTACACAATCATTAATCTATCATTTACCTACCTGGACCACTGGCCACCTGCAGATTCTTACTGCCAAGAGTAGTAAGTCCTATTTTACTGATTGACTTCCACATCCTGGTAGTCCAGACCACCTTTTTATAATGACTCCTTAGTTTTCGTATTTTAATAGTCACCAGCTGTGATGGTTAGTTTTACCCAACTTGACTAGGTAAGGGATACCAAGATAGCTGGCAAAGCATTATTTCTGGGTATGTCTCTGAGAGTGCTTCTGAAAGAGATTGGTATTTGAATCAGTGGACCGTGTAAAAAAGATCTGCCCAAACCTTATGTTGGTGGGCACCATCTAATCCAATGACTGCCTGGATACAACAAAAAGGCAGAAGCAAGGTGAATTTGCTCTCTCTTCCTGAATTGGAGTTCCTATCTTCCCCTATACTTGAACATTAGAACTCTCGGTTCTTCAGCCTTTGAACTCCAGAACTTGCACTGGTCCCTCAAGTTCCTGGGCCTTCAGCTTCAGATTGAGAGTTATATTATCATCTCCCCTGCTTCTCAGGCCTTCACACTTGCACTGGGTTACAGCCATTAGGATAGTTAAGATGTGCTTTAAATGGAGCCAATATTGGAAGAAGAGGATGTGCTCAACTAAATATGATTGGATTTCACATCAGTGAAGTAAGAGGTGTATTTAAAATAAACCAATGGATTTTTCCAAGCGCAGACAACAGAGGAAAGCCCAAAAAGGAGTATTATACAGGTAGACGAATTCACAACAAGCTCTTCTCTACATGTATTCACCTCTCATTCAATATTATGATGTCTGCAGCAAAAAGATTACATGTGGAAAAATTAAATTATTTGGGGTAGTGGTATGTTTCTCCACAGTATGTACTAATTTTTAATTTAGTTTCTAATTGTATTTTTAGCTTTATGAAAATTTTTTACAAAGTCAGAAAACAGAACAATAGCACATGCATTTAGAGAGCTCATTTGATACACTTTCGTTTTATCACATTTTAAAGTTACAAATACTCTCTTCAGAAGGTTAGGCTATGTAATACAGGAAAGGGAGATGGTGGGGATCAGAAAAAATGTTTTGAACTAGGGTAAAGGGGTGTGCATGTGTGTGTGGTGCGCACACACGCCACTGTTTCATTGTATTAAAGAGTGTTATTAATTTATAATTAAAATTTTGTTCTGGAGAAGTCATCTCAGGTTGACTTGTTTAAAGGAGTTGATTTTTCAGTATTGAGGAGCCGACGTTTGTCCTCAGTGTCCTATGAGTGAATTTAAAATGAGTCTTCTTACCTTCCTACATAAGGAAAATAAGTTGACTTATCTGAATTTACAGCTCCTCTTAACCACATGTTTTTTTCTAAAAATGAGGTTTTCTTATCTTCCAGAGTTTTTTGGTGTGGAAATTCAGTATTACTTGTACATTTGCTGTCATTTTATATTTAATAACCAACCAATTTACGTACATCCTTATTGTCGAAACAAAAGATAACCTCCACATTTGGGTAACATCCTTCCTGCATGCCCAGACAAAAGTCTCTAAACACTGTTTATTCTGGCAGTGCAAACCTTTCCATTTGTCTTCTTTTGTTTTGTTTCTGATATGCTTAATATAAACCTCCTATGACCTGCCTAAAGACCTCTGAGGCTTAATACTGTTGACAGTGATTTTTCTTATTATTAATTTTGCTTTTGACATTGGTTAAGTTGCCCCATCTATTCTGAGCTTCAAGATTATTTCAAAATTTTCATCTGTCTGTCACTTCCCTCTCACTCTTTGTATAGACATTCATAAAAATAAAAATACCTCTTGTTACACCTTTTGCTCTTTCTCCAGGTCTTACTCAAAAAAGAGGAGTTGACTCTAATCTCTCCCCCGCTTTTTTTTTTTTTTTGGAGTACAAAGCATTCAAATGTTCCTTTTACCTCATCTGTTTCTAATTCATCTAAAATATTTACCCTCAATACAACTTAAACTCCATTTATTTTTTTTTTAGCAAGTATTGGGGAAGACCTGTTTGTTTTCATCAATTTCTTTCTGTCTTTATAATTACCCAATTTCGGGTAGTATTATTTATAGCAGTGCGAGAACAGATTAATAAAGTGTTTTTATTTTTTCTGGCACTAACACAGATGGCATTTGCAAATAGTATTGATAATATTCACCCAAATAGGTATGACACTTATTAATTACATCATATTTCCAGTCACTTAAAGAGGGCTAGGTAAGGCAGGGAAAGTGGAGGAGGAAATGAAGCAAAGAAGATAAATAATGTTGTGAGGAGTGGGCTAAGGCTAAGAGACACAGAGAAATTAAAGAGTGAGGAGGAAATTGTTCCTCAAAGTGATGAAATTACCTAGGGATGCTTGTTACATAGGAAGATTCCTGTCTGTTGCTAATCAACCGGATCAGAGATTCTGCAGGGGAAA
The DNA here is from genome assembly GCF_008728515.1 of Papio anubis. Lineage (NCBI taxonomy): Eukaryota > Metazoa > Chordata > Mammalia > Primates > Cercopithecidae > Papio > Papio anubis. The sequence continues at coordinate 30,223 of NW_022164625.1, forward strand.
GGGGCAACGTGGTGCTGGGCACCTCTACTTTAATTATTTTTGAGATAATCCTATGGCTCCTGAAGTTTGAGAACAACAACCCTGGCCAACAAAAGAATTAACGGTCTCACTAGAAGTTATCATTCCTTCTTTTTAAACACTTACAGCTTTGAGTTTATAGTGCTAGAAAACAGTGAACATGGAAAAAGTTTATGAAAGGTGGTTTGTAGTAAAGCATAAATGCTTTGTGTGTAGGTGTGTAGGGGTAGGTGAATGAGTATACTTGTGGTTGTGCATAGTTCCATATTTTGTAGTATTCCCCGTATGTGTGATATTACAGAATTACCTGGCTTACTTCTTTAAGATTTTGATTTTCAAGTCCCTCAATGGGTTTACAATGAAGATTTTGATTCAGTAGGTCTGGAGTGGGATTCAGGAATGTGTATGTGTTTGTGTGTGTGTGTGTGCGCGTTTCTTCACATGTTCCACAGGTGATTACTATGGTTAAATAAAATTTCTGTGGGGGATCATTGTTTTAAACCAAGATTCAGCACTAGCCCTAACAGACCAGAACAAACCCAAGCTAAGTGCCACATAATCAAACTGAACTTTGAAATGGACCAGTTTTCCAAGAAACAGGAAATTGACAGCAGCCAATCAGAAAGGGCCCAGTTTTCCTGAGTCGGCATAAGGAAGTCCCCCTAAAAGGAAAGTAACTTTGAAACAACCAGTCCTCTTGGTGTTTCCTGTTTCTGCTGTCTTCAGTTATTTTCTGCCTATAAAGCCTACCACCTCCACTCAGGCTATCAGATCACCCATTATCCTTTATAGAACGGGATGTTGCCTTGTTCTAGAATCACCAGTATAAGCTGATCAGAACTTTACATTAAATTTGTTTTAATTTTGTCTTTTCACACTGTAGGAAAAATGTAGAAAACACTGATTTTAGAGAAACTAGGAAGATCCTTCCATCAAAAAGCCCCTTTTTATTTACAGAATTTATTTTATAAAGGGTCATTTATTGACAGTTAGATATAAAGTGTAAGTAACTGGTATCAGATTATTTTATGAATGATTTAAACAAACTAAAATAGTAGAGTACAAACGTATAAATAATGCAAAGACAAGTTTCACTCTCTTTGAACTTTTGCTATGGCTAAATGCAGCTGAAGTAGTCAGAGTGCTGTTCTAGATGAAGAACTGACTGTGGGCTTTGTATAGTTCCATGGAAAATGTGGACCAGCCGACTTCACTTTCAGGAGCCTGAGCCTGTAATAAGTAGAAAAGGCGACGACCTCCCACTTCTTCAGCTTGAAGATCTAAGGTAGTTCCCTCCCTGGACATCCAACCTTCTGCCAAGCTCTTTTCTCCTTCTCTCCCAGCCCCTCATGTCTTCTAAGAAGGCATTCCTAGGCAGGGGCTTCACTTTCTTAGAGTGTGGTTTTAATTTTTTATCCTGGGGATGAATGCAACTCCTAATAGCTAGTGTTCCATGTATGAGGAAAGAGGAAGAACCTTGCTTGGCTTACCAGTTATGCTGTGAGTAATGCAGTTCATTAATTGTCCTAATGATTGTGTTTGGAAGCCAGTTCTCTTCCATTTGTACACTTACATCTATGAACATCTTTGGAACTGTTCTTAGTCTGAATCTTTCCAGTAGTTCCCTCATGTGCATATTTTAAGCTTATGGGGTTCTCTATTCATGTCAAACCAATGCCATCTGTTTCCTACCTTCTAAGAGTGTCTCCCAATGCCTTGGATGCTGGATTACATACTTTACTGCATTCTGTAATGTTAAAGAGTTTGGAGGGAGAAAGGGCAGACAAAAATAAAACCAAAATTGATCAAATATTGTGTTAGTAAGAAAAAGGAGGGAACTCTTCTCCTTAACTTAAGATGAAGTGGAATCTATTGAAAGGATAGTAGCAAGCTCTGAGAAGTGCTCTAAATCTTGCAGAACCAGCTTTAGAAATCTCCAGTGCACCTATGTTCTGGAATCAAAAGAGTCTGAGAAAATGAAAATCTGATATTTTGAGCTTTGATAGTGATAGGGAGGCAGCCAGACATTTTCAAACTCTTAGTCGATGAGTCACCTTCTAGCTTCACCTGCCCCTCTGCCAACATGGCCCCACTTTCCAGTGATGTACTCATTACCACCTTTAAAAAACCCTTGCATATTTAACCTTGCATAGTGTCAACTTGCCAATCTTCAACAGTGAATCACTCTACCATCTGTTTTGCAGGTTGTATTCCCAGGTTGCTGGACTTTGCTGGATAAACTCTCAAAATTATGCTGACTGAAAATTCATGCTAACCTAATTCTGAGTCATAAATTTGTCCATGGTTTTTCCTTGACCTTCCTTTCTTTTTTCTCTTTATTCTTTGTTCCAGATGAGCTGTTGCATAAATGAAGGAGCAGGAAACTTGGAATCAGAAAACCCAATCTTAACTCTTGATTCTGTTTCTTGTAATTTAACAAGGGCTTTTCATTTCACTCTGCCCTATTTTTGTCTGTGACATAGGGATAATACTTAAATTAAAGGATGCTTGTGACAATTAAGAGAGGAATATAAAATTAGCTTTGGTCTACATTATGCTCACATATGGTAGCTATGTTATATTCTATGTGTGAAGCAATCCAAAATCTTTATTCAAAATATTTCCTTGCTGATTTTTTTTTTTCTTCTAAGGAAGTTCGTTTCCAAATTTCCTCTCTTTCTGAACATACAATTTGAAATCTCCACTGACACTTCAAACTAAAATGTGTATAACAAGCTGCCTCATTTCCCACCAAAACTTCTCTGACTTAGGGCAATTCTGGTTAATTAAGAGAGATCCTTCAGTATTATACGGCATTGTTCGTTTCATCCCCGTCACACGTGTAACATTACATTTTAAAACATCTTTCTCTCTACCACATTTTGACCAAGGGCATAATGTTCTGTTCTATCATTTTGGTGCTGCTAACCAGAAGCTAGGAAAATACTGTTTCATATACTAATTCACCGCCTCAAATATGACAAAATCCCTGGGATAAGAAGAAAAATCTAAGCAATACAGGCTACCTAATCATTTTATTTCCTTTTAATTCTAGTAAATGCCACAAACCAATTTACAAGCCTATTAAATATTGCGTTTGCCTAACAAAAACTGTTTCCATCTGAAAGCAGATCATATATAATTTTCCTTGGATTTTTCTCATATAGTTAATAGAATATCCCTCTCATATTGGTTCATTTGAATAATTGTATCTCAACTTATGGGGTCATTATCATTGAGGGCCTCTCTGCTGCCTGGTCCTGTCATCAGTGCACATTTGCAGAAGACCCTCTCCAGCCCCTTGGCAACCTTGTTTCTGGGTGCAAAATATTGTCTAATCCTTTCTTCCTGAAACCATCTCATTAAAATCAGAAAGAATGCTGTTTATAAACCAACTACAGAAGCAGGATTTGCTTTTTGTGTGTTCACAATTGAGAGGTAAAAAATCTGCTGCAATGTAATGTTTAGACTTCTCTCTTGTGAGAGTGCAGATGGAAGATACAGCTGCTTTTCTCCAAATCAATTTCCTCCCATTGGTCTTCTGTTATCCTTTTTTCCCAGAGAAATTTCTTGTTTTCTAAGAGTGTACTTTCCCACACAATCTGAATTATTTTTATACAGTCAATTCTTGAGGTTTAATTTGACTCTTCAGTGATATCCTAACTTGTCTTAGTAAGTAACTGTTTTCTTCAACCTCAAACAGAGAGTCTGAGATTTCCTGGGTATATGTTGGTCATTTGGTAGTAATAAGAATGTGGAATATAATTAGTAATTTATAAAAATAATATATCTATTTGTCAGAGATTCAGTTCTATAAATTTTAAATGAAGGATGCAAATATCTAGTGGCTCTTAATGGGTTAGAAAGACTATTTTGAGTCAGGCACAATAGTACGCTCCTGTAGTCTACTTGGAAGGTTGAGGTAGGAGGATCCCTTGAGGCCAGGAATTTGAGGCTGTAATGTGCCATGATCATGCCTGTGAATAGCTACTGCACTCCACCCTGGACAGCATGGGAAGACTTCACCTCTTTAAAAACATGAAAACAAACAAAACAAAACTCCTTTAAATGTTAAGTAACTAAAACTATTTTAATAAGGCTAAGCGCAGTGGCTCATGCCTGTAATCCCAGCACTTTGGGAGGCCGAGGTGGATGAATCGCGAGAGTTCATGAGTTTGAGACCAGCCTGGGAAATATAGTAAAACCCCATTTCTCCAAAAAATAACAAACAAATAAAAAATTAGCCAGGCATGGTGGTGCACACCTGTGATCCCAGTTACTCGGGCGGCTGAGGTGGGAGTATTGCTTGAGTCCAAATCATGCCACTGCATCCCAGCTGGGGCAACAATGAGACTCTGTCTCAAATAAAATGAAAAAAAAACAAAAAAAAAAAAACATTCTATGAAAGAAGATTGACACAATTTTGTCTTTGCATAGGGTTTACTTAAGAAGAATGGCTCAGTAATATAGTCACCAGTTATGTGTCAGTGTATGCCGTAAGTTGAAGTGGAATCTTATAATTTGAATATAGATACTTTTATCTGTGTGTGTGTGTGTGTGTATGTACTGCCTCAACAGTTTGACAATTTCAAGAGAAAGATACATACACACGTGCGCATGCACACACACACACCATATATACATATATGTAATATATGTGTATATGTATGTATATATCTATAGGCATAAAATGAAAATTTTCTTAGTTTTACATGTATATGTAAAACTATGTATGTATATGTAAAACTATGTCTGTATATATATGTACAACTATGTACATATATGTACAAAACTATGTAAAACTATGTATGTATATGTAAAACTATGTATGTGTATATATATGTAAAACTATGTAAATATATGTACTAAATTTTTTTTCATTCTATGCTTAGCTTTGCCTAGGTAGATACAGCAAACAAATATAGTTTTTATTGATAAAGAGACAATAAAATATTTTGGGAAAAATTTAATTACCCTGTAAACATTCCCTTTGTAATCTCTGAAAATAGATTTGACTTACAGGTATGTTTCAATGTGATGTTTCATTCCCCTGTCACAAACCTTAGTCAAGAATAGGGGTAACTAGTAGGTCAGGGATACAGAAACATTGGGATCCATCTGATTTGTGTTACAGTTTTTTGTATAACTTTTAAGAGAGCACATACTTTTAAAATTTACCTGCTTACAAGTGACACAAGATTCATTTAAAAAATAATTATTAGGTTCTAAAATGACGTCTAAGAGTGGAAGAGCCGGTAAAGCCCAGAGGAGCCTGACCAGCAATGATGTAATGGTTCTAACCTTGAGAGGTGGCCAGTCCCAGGCTCTTGGTACCTGGCTATGAGTAAGCCAAGTTACAAATAGCTATTGTTTTCAGGTGTTGGGGTTACAGGACTAAAGCAGACTAGTCCTCTTTCCAAGCAGCTTGACTAGTTGAAGGGGACAGAAGGTGAACCTGAAAATAAATAAGACGATTTCAGGTACAGAGAAGTATTATGAAGAAGATAAAAATGGTAGGGAAAGGCACTTTAGGTAGGAAGGTTAGAAAAATCCTCTCTGACAAGGTGCATTTCAACAAAGATCTAAATAATGAGACATGTGCAGTTGCATGACAAGTCTGGGAGAGACTGTTCCAAGTAAGAAGACCAGCAAGTGCAAAAGCCCTCACTCAGGAAACAGAATTTTACAGTTTAGATTTTTATTCTGTGAGTAACTGGTAGCCTCTGGAGCTTTTACAAGGGTGGTTAAGTGATCTAAAGTATACTTGAGACAGATCATTCAGGCTGCTGTGTGGCAATACACTCTGGGGTCAAGAATAGACAGGAAGAACAGCTCAGTGGAGCTACTGAAATCCACAGAAGGATTATAAACTATAGGACCACAGATGCAATTAACAAAGACAATGAGAAGGTGCAAATGTGGAATATATTTGGAGGAAGAGCTGACAGAACATACTGATGGGTAGAAAATAGAGTGCACAAAAGAAGAATCACAACTAGTCGCCTCACTCCTTCCTCACCTTTTACCCCCAGAAATATTGTTTTGTTAAACATAGAGAGGCAGCTTTTCCCTCCCTTCTCCCCACTTTTCATTTCCTCTCAAACTGGTCCCCATGGCCTTTTCTCTTACTTTATTTCTGAACATCACAAAACTAAAAAACAAGCAAACAAATTATAATAATTTCCACATTATCATGGCAAAAATACTATTTGTGTTCATCAACACGTTTTCCCTTTGAAAGTCTGTTTCTCCTCTTCCCCAATGAATGAGTAATGAAGCTTGAGGGCAGAGAGTTGCACACTTAGTATCCCCTCTCTACATCAATGTTTCTAATATCAAGAATAGAAGCAGGATATTAGATTCCTTTTTCAAGTGAAAGCTAATTGTTGGCTTGAGGCTAAGAAATCTACAAGAGAAATAATAACAGCAATTATTTTTTGAGTACTTGCTTAGTGTCTGGCATTGTTCTTTGTATGTTAACAAATTTAACCCAAAAATAATCTTACATATTTTAGAGATGAGAAACTAAGACACTGAGAAAATCACCCAAGGTCACAGAGTTAATACATGGTATAGCTGGTTTCAGTTCCAGGCGGCCGACTTTAGAGGCTGAGCATTTTACCACCAGAAATATCTGTATATTTCTTATCATCTTGGTGCAGTTTTAGAAATAGCAGAAGAATAGCTATTTCTACCTTTCTAATTATGAAGAGAGAAGTGACATAGCCACTTAATCTCTGAGACAAGAGGAAAGAACACAAATGTTCATTGATGTCTGATGATGAATGATAGAGGTAACCACACATGCTGGTCTTTCTATTGTCTCTAAAAATGAATTTATTCTAATTCTCCAGCCTAAAAATTCCTCAACAAATATTTTCAAAACAAAAATCTGAATTCTGGGTGTAGGAGAAGGCAGCACCCAGCATAAATTTTATATGTTATCACTTTAAAACTTCACAAATCTCCTAATATAAATATTAATATCCCAGTTTTGTGAATGGGATTAAAAAAATAATAAACTTGCCCAGGGTCACACAGACAATGAAATTTGGAGTTAAAATGATCACTTTTGTATACATCTAAATCCCCATGCACTTTTCAAAACAATGTTCTGTCATTAGTGAATTTGAGTGGCCAACAGCACGTTAGCCCAGTTTTGAAAACCATATTTAAGTGATACTATATTTAACTGATGTAAAATAACACTTCAACTATGCTTCAAAGCCAATAGAATTTTAATGTAAACATGACTATGAGAATAGGATTATTCCTTTGTTTTGTATTTTTATTTATATTAACTTTTGTGATAAGAAACTTCTAATGGTTCTTTCAAAACAAACCCATAGTAACATAAAACAAAAGTATGAAATTATTGCTCTGAAGAGGTAAAACCACAGAAAAAGTACATTCTATCTTTATTCAAGGTTTACTAATCAAGACTTCTAATGTTAATTTTTTTCACCCACTGTGATGTGTATATTTTTTTCCTGGATGACTGGTGTCTTTTTATATTTCATCCCATCAGTTTGTTCTACAGAACTTCCTTAGGTGGATGTGTGTGTGTGTTTGTATATACATGTGTATGTGTGTTTTCATTGCAAAGATAGAAAATTTCAGGAATAATAAACTAATAAACATAAGTTAATCCTACTGAAAATAGAATCTTCCAAATTCTTAAACATAACTTTAACCCAGACGAGTGAGTGCTCTGTAGCTAAAAAGGTGAGTGCTCTGCTGCTTACCTGGTTAGTCCATTTGGAGCATTGGATTCTTAATTTCAGTTGGCCAGTTGAATAAGTCTGTCTGATCCAGATGTCTGCCTAAATCAGTAGTTTATGAAGATAGCAGAAATAGCAACTAGGAGTAATCAAAGTAACACCGTAGGTGGAAAACCTACACATAGTTTCATTTTCTTTTTTTAACTTTTAAGTCCAGGGTTACAAGTGCAGGTTTGTTATACAGGTAAACTTGTGTTATGCGGGTTTGTTGTACAAATTATTTCATCATCCAGGTATTAAGTTTAGTATCCATTAGTTGTTTTTCCTGATCCTCTCCCTCTTCCCACCCCTCACCCTCTGAAAGGCCCCACTGTGAGTTATTTCCCTCTAAGTCCGTGTGTTTTCATCATTTAGCTCCCACTTATAAGAGAACATGCAGTGTTTGGTCTTCTGTTCCTGTACTGAAAAACTATTTATAGTTTTATATAATTTATCTAAAATGTATATAGTTTTATATAATTTATTTTAAATATTAATTCAATAGGTGACCCCTCTGTTCTAAGTTTAGAATACTCCTAGATTTTCCCAGTTTGGTCCTAATATACAAGAATTTAAACTTTCTCTTCCACCACCCTGATATCTGCCCAATAATTCCTAGAGCATTTGTAAGCATCCTGGGATATGTTAGGAATATGACTTCTGGAGGTAGCCCAGCAATTTGACTTGTTGGACCCAGAGAATCAATCAGGTGGTGATCTACTCACACCATAGCAGGGTGAAGTTTTGAGGCTCAGGTGGTGTGATGGTTCTGCACAAGAGATGAGCAGTCTGGTCAGACCAGTTGTTCCCTTGCTTTGAGGTTTATGTTGGTTATTTGGGTGTACTCCCAGTCACTTGAATGTTGACTCATCCCAGAGTTCTTCTGAGCTATGAGATCTGGCACTTTTTGGGCCACAGACTGAATTTTGGTTGGGGCCAAAGTTTCACAATACACCAACTTTTTTTTTTCCTATTGTCTTTACCTGAATATCTTTTGGATTCCCACTCACTTCTCTTCCTAGTCTTCTCACAATGCACTGTTCCAGTTTTCTCTGCAAAAAATGGACTGTCAGTGCATCCTTAGAGAGCTATTTTAAATCATATAATTCCCTCCTATTCTACTCCAACCCTCTAGCCCTGAACTAGCCTCTTCAAGAGCCATTTTTATATCTTAGAAAAGAAAGGGAAAAACCTCCATCAGGCTTTCTGCTTTATATACATGCACTACCAGTTTTACTAGTTTTATTCTTAACTTCTACTTTACATCAGAAGGAGGCAGTAAAACATGGGCAAAATTTTTCTAAAGTTTTTTTTTTTTTTTTTTTTTTTTTTTTTTTTTTTTTACAAATGTATGGAAGTAGAACTGATGTACAGGAAACTTAACATATTTAAGGTATATAATTTCATGAATTTTGACATAAATATGCAACTATGAATTCATTACTACAATCAATAAGGGAACATTTTGGCCAAACTCCCACCACTAATTTTTCTCTACAACAATTATACTTCTGTCACTATAGATAGTTTACATTTTCTATGTAAATGTTGTCTTGCAGTGTGTACTGTTTTTTATCTGGTTACTTTAACTTAACATAATAATTTTGAGATTCATCCACATTGTTACATCCATGAACAGTTATTTCTTTTAGTTTTTAAGCAGTAGTGCATTGAATCAATATATTACAATTTGTTTATCCATATACCTATTGATGGACATTTGAAACATTTTCATTTTTGGACTATTTCAAATAAAACCACAATGGTCATTGTTTTACAAGTCTTTGTATGGACAATTATTTATATAGGTTTTTTTTTTAACTTTTTAAGAAACGGAAAAACTGTTTGCAAAGTGCCTAGGCCACTTTACATTCTGCCCAGCAATGCATGAGAGTTCCAGTTTTTTCATATTTTTGCCAGCACTTAGTACGGTCAGTTCTCTGGCCATTGTAATAGTCGTGTGGTGATATTTTATTGTAGTTTCAATTTGAATTCCTGTGATGACTAATAGTTTTGAAGATGTTTTTATGTGCTTATTGTACATCTTCTGTTGTAAATTCTGTGCTTAGATTTTGACCATTATTTAGTGTTTTTTTTTTTGTCATATTATTGAGTTACAAGGGTTCTTTACATATTCTGCATTCAGGTACTTTGTGTAAGATATGTATTATGAATATTTTCTTCCAGTGTGCATTATTTTCTTAATGGTGTCTTTTGAAGAGCAATATTTTTAAATTTTGATAAAAATTCAATATATTATTATTTTATGGCTTACGCTTTTTTGTTGTTGTTCTAAAAATATGTTTTCTTCTAGAAAATTTTTTTCAAGTCTAAATATGATGCAAAGTTGGAGTGATATTCTTTCTAAAAATATACATAGACATATAGTTGATCCAGCACCATTTTTTGAAAAGATATTCCTTTTCCCCATTGAATCGCCTGATACTTTGTCATAATATAATTGACCACAGATGTATGAATCTATTTCTGCACTCTATTCTGTTTCATTGCAATATAGTTACCTTTTCACCAGTAGAAAATTGTCTTGATTACTCTAGTTTTATAGTAAACACTGAATCCAAGACTAGCTAGTCCTTCTATTTCATTCTCCTTTGGACATATATTTTGCACAAGTTCTTTATGTGCCTTAGGTCTGCATTCCAATGTTCTCCTTGCTAGATGGTTAGTATTCCTTGCTAGATGGTGACATACTATAGAGTGATCATTATTCATGATGGCAGAACTCAACATATTTCAAACCATGTATCTTAGGAGGTTTTTCTCTCTTCTAGTATGATCTGCATTTGGGGAGTAAACAGCTTTTTTGTCTTCCTTGGGTACTCTTAAATTGAGCGTTTACTGTAAGAGATCTTAATCATCCTTGTGTTTTTAAAAACATACTTAAAGCTCTTCTGGTTAGGGGTGGTGAGTGCAATAGATAGACAGGCTTGTTAAGAATTAGAACACCTGGAAAGTCAGACTGGGGTCTTTGCTATCAGAATTCTTTAAGAGACTTTGGGGGAAAAATTGGGCAAAAATGTACAACTAGAGTTGATTTGGAAGCCAAGATCAGAAGCTAAATGTGCTGTCCCAGAAGAAGAAAGTAGGATAAGAGAGTCTGAGAACCTAGAAGCAAGATGATCAAGGAGCTGCTGAGGCTGTCTGACTTTGTATTATTTGCTATTGCATCTTCTTTACTGACTAGTATAGACAGGACTACATACAGTAAGCACCAGAAGTGAATTTATCAAAAAGCCAATAACACTTAAGGGTCAGGGCCCTTAACTGCATGGGCACCTTTCAAAGTTCTAAAATTATATTTATTTTGTGTTCTTTTTCTTATAAACAACCTCTTATAAACAGAGAGAGGATAAACACAGAACCATCCAAAGCAAATACCTGGAGTGTTGATCATATAACTGCTTTTTACTTGTTTATTTTAGGGTAGTTTATGGAAGGAACAATATATTTAAAGTAGCAAAATAGACACTAGAACTTAATAATTATTGAGTGTTCAGCCCTGTGTCAGGTACCGCTCTAAGCACGTCACATGAATTTACTGATTTGACCCTCAGAACAACTCAATGAGGTCCATGTGTTAAAAACTTCATTTTAGAGATTTAAAAACCTAGTCACAAAGAGACATTAAATAACTTCCTCAATTTGCATAACTAGTAAAGAGTGAGGGATCTTGAGAGTGGTGGGGTCAAATTTGAACTCGGATAGTCTCGTTCCAAAGCCTTATGCTGCCATCTACCTTTCTATCCCTCTGGAATAAAAGGAAACCGGCCTCATGCTGAGTTTCTCTTTAGATTTACTGGTAGTTCTTTTTATTGACCAATATTCCAATAATTTTGTGATGGAAATCTATGTATACGAAAATGTAACGAAACTTCAGAAATAAGGTTAATTTGTATACAGAAACAAGTCACATATATTGGAAAGCTTTAAATCATTTTAACCTATAGATTTCAAGGTGAGTTTGTGATTGTCTGTTATAACAGATACTTATAAGTATCCCAGACTTTGTGAAAGCCTCTATACTTCACAAATCTCACTCTTTCTTTCCTAATAGGTCATATAATCTTACAAACATATAGAGTATTTACCTTCGGTCTACTTAACAATCAGTATTGAAGTTTGGGAATGCAAAATTCCTTACTGGATTTGAACTGGGCAAGGTATTTTTGTTATACCACAACCAGATACATTCTCATTGTGTCTTTGCATCCATCTCAAGGTAGAGAAATCTTAAAATTTTAATATTTTTACGATTTCAAATATTTTATGCCAATTTTCTAAGCAAGCATATTTAGGACTATAGCTATTTTCCTTAATGGAAAGAAATGTTGAAGAAGTGCCCTGGACCTCACTGAAATTTATAAATACACAGAGATTCAAGAAGACCTCCTCCGTGGTAGTGCAGTATTTGAATTTTCTCTAAGCATGTCTATACCTGTATATTTTTTTTATGTGGAATTGGCCTTGGTTCTTGAATTGAGAATCTAAATTATCATTTGCTATACTCTCTAGGGTTTAGTTCTTTTTGGAAACTATACATCAACAAGAAAGAATGTTAAAATAACCACATAGTTATCATTTCTCTTCAAAGTTTTAGATATTTTCAGAAGATCCACTTCTACTCTGAGTTTGAAGATAGTAGAGTGTTATATAGTAGTTAGGAGCATGCACTTTGCCACCTAACAAATTTGGGATGGAATCTGCTTTTATGCATTTTCTGTATCTGATGGCGGCCAAATTACATCATTTATTTCACTTGTTAATAAAATGATGACTAAAAACTATTAATAGGGCTGGACACGGTGGCTCACGCCTGTAACCTCAGCACTTTGGAAGGCTGAGGCAGGTGGATCACCTGAGGTCAGCAGTTCGAGACCAGCCTGGCCAACCAGGGTGAAACCCCATCCCCACTAAAAATACAAAAATCAGCTGGGCGTGGTGGCGGGTGCCTGTAATCTCAGCTACTCGGGAGGCTGAGACAGGAGAATTGCTTGAACCCAGGAGACAGAGGTGACAGTGAGCCAAGATCACGGCACTGAACTCCAGCCTAGGCAACAGAGTGAGACCCCATCTCAAAAACAAAACAAAAAAACCAAAATATATTAATAATAATAGTCACGATGATAAAATTTATGTGTCACTCACTTTATAATTTTTTTCAACCTAACCACACCATAGTTACCCACAAATCATTATTCTCACTTTGAAATAAGGAAATTAGGCTCAAAGAGGAAAATAAAAGAAAGAATGTAACTTGCCCAAATTGAGATAGCCCCGTGGAACAGAGTCAGGATTTGGACTGGGGCTGTCTTACTTTGTATTATTTGCTATAGCATCTTCTTAACTGACTAATAGAGACGGGACTATACATATAGTAATCACCAGAGTGAATTTACTAAAAAGTTAACAACACTTAAGCATCAGGACCCTCAACTGCATGGACACCTTTCAAAGCTCTAAAATTGTGTTTATATTTTTGTGTGTGTGGTTTTTTTTCTTGCAAATAGCCCCACAAATCATGTGAATTTTAGGGCTCACTAAACCTGGTTCTGCCTCAGATAGGCCATCAATAAATGTTATCTCCTATTATTGTTAGCACCCATTTACTATTGCTAATTATCAAATTTATAGTTTGTGCTGAGGTAGCAACTTCCCTGCCACCCTGTCTCGTCTCTGCTTTGTCAGCTCCATGTACCTTTTGTTGATTTTTTGTTGTTGTTTACCCAATCTTCTCAGTAAGGCTAGCCTAGTTATATGCTAACTTAAACAGAGATATGTATACAAAAGGCTCCGTCAAGTGTGAGGCACAATATATGTATGAGTTTTTATTACCACTCTGATTAGGCACATACTTTTGAGAAGTGAGGAGACATTCTGGAAAGACAAGCTCTCCAGTTGCTATTCCCATCTCACTCCTCACTCCCACTACAGTTTGCCATTTGTGATACTCAGTAATATACTAAGTGCTCTATAAATGTAGCACGACCTTGAAATCTATCTAAAGGCAATGATAGAAACATTAAAAATTATTAGTATTATGGCAATAATTATAGCAGAACTAATTACTAATGTACTCCTAGGCTAAATGTGTAATCTATATTATGTTATTTAATAATCAGTAAACTTTCTCAGGTTAGAATTTGATCCCTAATTTACAGATAAGGAAAGAAAGTCTTGGAGAGATTAAATGACTTATCCACGGTTACAGAGTAGGTGTGGGGCCAAATTTAAAACTCAGGTCTGTAACTCCAAAGCCCTTTATTTAACATACACACTCTCCAGCCTTCTTCAGCATTGCTCAGACCACCGCCATCTTGATTTAGCTACCTTAAGTATAGGTATAAATAGTAAATTGATTCTGCGGGGGAGAAAACCTCGAAAAACTAAACTCTTTATGTCTGAAGTGTTCAGAGAAATCACGGTGTTAATTATATATTCTAAAATTATGCAAATGATCTTTTTAGTTGTGAATTAATCAATGTTAATCACTTGAAAAATAGCTTTTAGGTTCTTTTTTTTTTTTTTCTTAGAGATGTGTCAGGGTGGTTGAAATTCTCCTAGTAAGCTTCCTCTTTAAGAATTCAATTTTTTTTCCCCCTGGCAGATGAAGACTACTTGAGTTATTTTGGTGTTGAGCAACAGTCACAGTAGGTGATTAAATTAGAGGCAGGTGTAAAACCCCTAAGTTACCAGGGTTCTGCTCTCTGAGGATTACAGATCAGCGGTGAGTTTCTGACACATGAAAGCCTATCTTTTGTGGAGGGAAAAGAGACACTAATGTGACTTGATATTTAAAAAGAGACGTCAATAAAGAAATAGAATGACTATCAGATGAAGAAGATATGGTTCACCCACCTATTCGAATTCGAAAGCAATGTATTCTCAGCTGTGGTTATCCCAAGTCTACCATTAAGAAAAATGCAATTAGAACAAATGAAGTTGCAATCCCCTTTTCTTATTAGCAAACAGTAAGCCTGATAATGCTACTTTCATTTCCAAAAGCACTTACTCTACTGATGTTAATCAAAATTTCTGAAGATCCTCTGATGATTAATGCTGATTCCAGTTTGTTACTGACCTTGATAATTTTGTAAAAACAACAGAACTGTAAAAATATCATTATAACATAAAGAAATGCTCTTAATTATAAAAGGGTAATTTTTCTCCTGAGTTTCTGGACATCTCGAGTTGTTACTATTTATTTTCAGATATGGTTAGTGATGTATTTTGAATCTATATTTTGTACCAAGAATATATATATAAATATATACTTCCCCCAAAATAGTGTATCAAAGTACCTGAGAGATTTGAGTACTCCAAACTATTTTTTGTCGTGAGTATTGTTAAAACTTCCTGACCTTGGGCATATGGTGGTTTTTGGTATGTCTGTGATTTTTCCTCTCAACTTCCAAATACTGCCCCAATGCTTTTCTTTTTGTAAAAGAAAAATACATATATATATGTGTGTGTGTGTGTGTGTGTGTATTCTTAAGTGTAAATATTTGTTTACTTTGAAGGTTCATACCTTCTATGGTTCTCAAGTTTACCTTTATGTGGTTTAAAAGGCAGATTAAGTGTTAACCAGAAATGGTTTGAATTTTTTTTTCCACTGAGTACTTCTAACTAGGGTATGACTCTTCCTGGAGCTGAGTGAATAGTGCTGATGGACCTGCAAATTAAGTTTTATACCCAGAACCTCACAAACTTACAATATAATAGAATTCTCTTTTTCCAGACCAGTCAAAGACTGAAAGATTAATGGCTCTGGGAAGGATTCTGTAAATGCATTTGTTTTTCAGAATAAAGTCCTACATAAATCTTTTAAATAATTTATTGGTATATTAATACTTTAGAATATCTTTTACCTTGCAGACATGTGAATCTGAAAAACTCAGTGCATTTAGGTCACAGACAAATACTTGATAAAATAGAATTCACATTTATAAGGAAAAAACTAATAAAAAGATTAAAAACAAATGGCAAAATATATATTTTCGAGTACTAAAAATAATAGTTTCAAATACTGTTTACAAAATCTTGAAATGTTGGTAGTGTGTTTCATGGTAACCTTTAGAAAAGACAATTATACTTTATTAAATATTTTGTCTTATCAAAATACATTGTAAAATGACATTTAATAACATCTGAGTGTGTTTTAATTAAAAAAGATGTACACATTACAGAAATTACATATAGATGCCCAATAAATTCTTAGTGTCTGAAGCTTGGTGACAAGAGGTTTAGTCAGTAACCTAAGAAATCAAACTTCATCATTTTGAGGGCACATAGAAGAACTACGCCAATGAGGACGGAGATGGGTTCTTTATTTTTCCAATGCTAGTTAGAATAATTTTTTTTTCATAATTCTAAAGGTTTATTGATCATTTAACTTTGTTTCAGATGACTTAAAAAATTATCCTAAAACAAAGAGGAAGAACCTGGACTGTTTAAAGTCTTACTTCACTTCTCATTTATTCTTGTCATTTCACTTTTATTATGTATAGATTTAATTCCTGTTTTGTTGACAGCTTATTATAAAGATAAGTGGATGCAAGGAATTGAGAAGCTAGGATTGAGAAAATAAGATGGTTTGTAACTGCTTTGAAATTACTTAAATAATTGACAAAATAGAAACAAAAGGAACCCAGGAATGGAATCCCTTTGGGTGGAGTTATTTACTGAGATTTCCCTGGCCCTTAGCGAATGAGATTTATGTTTCACAAATGGCTCCATTATTAAACCCTCTGGCTCCATTCCCATGCCTACACAAAACACCCAGCTAGATTCTTTTTCCACCATCCAACAGGCAAAACTCTGCCTTGTTTTTTGCTTCTACTAGGAATCTAGTTATATCAAGGAGGAAGAAGTAAACACTAGCCTAATTTTCTTGGAGTTGATTTGCCCAAAACTATCCCAGTTTTAAAATGGAAAATCCTAGGTCCTGAGGGCAAACCAGACTGGTTGGTCTTACTAGACTTTGTCATTGCCTGATCCTAATTTTGGGACAAGGGAAAGAGATTTCCTCAGAGAAGAGGCATATTTCAAGATAGATATTGAGTCAGAAGTCAAAGTTCAGCATAGTGACGGAGACTGTAGGTTGAACACCTGATCATTACCTGTTTTCCTGGGCACACAGATAGTACATACTTTCCAACCTGTCTTGTGGTTAAATATAGTCAGGTGACTGAGTGCCAATAGAATGTGAATGAAAGTGATGTTACTTCCACAGTTGGTTCATAATAACATTCGTGTGCCATACTTCTTATTCCTTCCATTCTCTGGCTTGAAAATGAATACACCCACCTTGAAATCTGAATGCTGAAGATTGCAGAGCCGCAGGATCTAAGAAGCATGGGAAGGAAAGCTGCCTTAAAACGAGAAAACTCATATTACATTTTATATGCATGAGAAATACATTTATATTACTTGAAGCTAATAAACTTTTGCATTTTGTCTATATAGCACCTAGTGTTACCTTATATAATATACACAATGGTTAAAGGAAGATTCTAGACCTAGAATCTCAGAGCTCAAGTCTTAGCTCTTCTACTTGCTAAGCAAATATGTATGCTTAGCATCCATATGTATGTTCTTAACAAATATCTGTATGTTCTATATATTCTTAGCAAATATCTTAACCCTTTTGAGCCTTAGTTCTCTCATTATTAAAGTGAAAATAATGATGGTATCTAATTCACAGCATTGCTGTGAAGATTAAATAATTTATTACATATAAAGCATTTAGAATAATCTGGCATAAAATAAGTACTATATAAGTGTTATTATTATTTCATATGTTTCTATGGCAATTTTTTCCTATGTATCCTACAGCACTTTTTTCTCAATAGCCTTTATTTTTTAATGTTATTACATTTTATTTTCTTTGAAAGCCACTTAATGTACAGTTCAAGGCTTTAAGTCTACACACACTTCTGCCAGATCCTGCAGCTTGCTAGTAATGGCCATTGCTTCTTCACTTTTAACAAATGTATTGAGATACAATTCACATACCTTACAATTTAGTCATTTAAAATGAACAATTCAATGACTTTTAGAGTATTCAGAGTTGTCTGTTGACCACCGTAATCATCTCTTTTCTCCTCTTCTGAGAGCTACCCTTTAATATTTTAGGAGTTTGTTACAACTGTGATTCTAAATCCTACATTCTCAGATCTCTGGCACTGAATTCCCTGCTAGGATTCCTATGAGTTTTTAGCTCTGAAAAATTGTCCCAGCAGCCAGCTACCCTTTAACTTTTCAGCCCCAAGGGACCACTGTTTTATCAGGTGAAATGGGACAGAGATCATTATCAGTCCAAAATCCTCATCTGCCACAATGAAGTAATTTTCCCCTTCCAGAAAAAGCTCTAATTTCTTAAGGAAGTTTATGTCAGTGAAGGATGGATTGAAATCCAAACTCCAACCTGAAATTTTCTAGTTGATGTACTCACCTCAGAAGTCATACAGTAAACTTTCTTACTTCTCTGAATCACTTAATCTAAAATATTTCATCTGCCAAAGGTTGTAATTATATAATACTCTCAGAATACTCCAACACCTTTGTTGATTACTAAGTGGTATTCCAAGGACTATACATTAAACAAAGAGGTAGGTGAACTCTTGATATAGTTCTAAATTGGTTATTTTAATTCCCAATTCTGATAGTTTTTTAAGAAAATCTTTACACGAAATGTAAGCCAGAGGTAGAATGGTTTCTTCTTGTAGCAGGCCGACAGACTGCTGAGTCAGGGCACATGGCTTCTTGCTGAATTTAGCCCCTAGACATCCCTAGGCCACGTGCCATTTCACAGGCACCAACAGCACAGGGTATGTGAGGGCTCACTTTAAGTTCACCCATTTCATTTACTTTCTCAGCTCCCCAGGCATCTCCGTCCCTGAGCTTAAATAGACTGACTGGATTCTGCCTTTTACTGACCTCATCAGAAACTCTGTCTCAGACACATTGTGATTTTCGTGATTTAACTGAATATTTGCAAGATGAGGTAAAAGATGGAGTAACTTACAAAGTGTATTGATTCGCTCCTCTAGTTGACTTCCAACTTTGCTTTTTCTCTTTATTGTGGCTTATCTCTTCATCATATTCATAACCATATAAAAGCCCCACTCCTGGTATGGAAACTTCCTTGCTATACGTAATATTAGAATTTGTAGTCAAGCTTGTGTACTGCAATTAATTCCCACTACGGATAACCTTGCAGCCAGAGGGACTTTTCAACTGTCCACACTCTCTACCCACCTCCAGGGAATTCTAAGTGAATAAACTTTTCTCTATAAAATAAATAACCACCAAACATGTTTTCTTAGAAAATCAGAGAGTTTTCAGATATTTTGAATAGACTTTATATATCATAGATATCTAGCAACAGAGAAACAATGAACAAGATACACACAATGTAATGTGATTTAAAAAACTTAATAGGTCTTTTGATTTATGTCAAAATACATTGCATGTCAAAAAACCAGTTTCTGGATTGTGTTACTTTTATCACAGTGAAAAATGCCATTAGATTTGTCATTGGAAATTAAGTAATGAAATGATTTGACATATGAAAGAAAATTTTTAAAACAGAAGTTTTTCTTGCAGTTGTCACAACTCATTTAGATACCAATTGTCTGCAATTGCAAATCCCTGAATCAAAATGTCAGCATAATGACTGTCTATGGTGGGGAAAATATCTCTGAGGTGAATTCAAATATTAATTGCCAGAAAAATGCCATCATGGTTTTTTTTCTTTCATAAGTATTAAATACATGCACAGACATTGAAGAATTTGGCAGAATTAAAGACCCAAATCCAAAGCAGTCTCAAGAACATTCTAAGTCTGATGCTATTCCGAAGTTTGTTCATTTACCCAAGTATTACATCATCTATGCTCCATAAATCTTCCCTACAAACTTCTTGAGACACTTGCAATATTTTTGGAAGAAGAGAAAAGATAGGAAAGGAATAATCCCTTGTTCACATTGCTCTCTTTGTCGGTATGTCATAGTCTTGATATGTCACATGCAGGCTATTATGTACTTTGTCATTTTCTTTTCTTTTTGGAATAGTTTTTGTAGAAGAAAACTACTGAAATGTTTGAGAAGAAAACTACTGAAATGTTTCTTTTCTTTTTGGAATAGTTTTGTAGAAGAAAACTACTGATAACTCTTAATAAATTATTTTTTAACTTGCGGCTTACAGAGATACCCACAGGATATACTTTTGAGACTGGTGTACTTGAATTTATTATAATTTTTGTTTAAAACTACAGCTTTATTAAATAAGGATATAGAGATTATTACATACATATGCAAAAAAGAAAGATATTCATTCATAGGCCACTTAAAAATAATACAATTGAAAAAATATGAGATTGCATAATAGAAACAGATTAAGCTAGTTTAAAAGTTTTAGTATTTTACAATACAAAATAGTTGAATACTTAGACAAAAATAGTTTGCTGCTATTTTCAAGTGTTCCAAAATTGGAAAATATGTATGGCATTGTTGCATTTGATCATGTTTTGTGGGACTTATTTTTGGTTGTGGGCTATGAATTAAAAATTTGCATTTGGTAGAAAAAAAACAATAATTGAGGTGAAGATATAGATAATACCAAGATAGGAATCAAATATGATAATTGTAGAAAGATGTCATAAATATACCACACAGTTTAGCTAAGGGCATGAGTCACTAAACATATAGGTGATATGGTTTGGCTCTATGTCCCCAACCAAATCTCATCTTGAACTGTACTCCCATAATTCCCACGTATTGTGCAAGGGACCCAGTGCAAGAAAATTGAATCATGGGAGTGGTTTCTCCCATATTGTTCTTGTGGTATTGAATTAGTCTCATGAGATCTGATGGTTTGATAAGGAAAAACCCATTTCACTTGGCTCACATTCTCTTCTCTTGTCTGCCACCATGTGAGATGTGCCTTTCACCTTCTGCCATGATTGTGAGGCCTCCCCAGACATGTGGAACTGGAAGTCCAATAAACGTCTTTCTTTTGTAAATTGCCGGTCTTTGGTATGTCTTTATCAACAGCATGGAAACAGACGAATACTGTAAATTGGTACTAGCAGAGTAGGGTGCTGCTGAAAAGACCCAAAAATGTGAAAGTGACTTTGGAACTGGGTAACAGGCAGAGGTTGGAACAGTTCGGAGGGCTCAGAAGAAGACAGGAAAATGTGGGAAAGTTTGGAACTTCCTAGAGACTTGTTGAACGGCTTTGACCAAAATGCTGATAGTGATATGAACAATAAGGTCCAAGCTGAGGTCATCTCAGATGGAGATGAGGAACTTGTGAACTGGAGCAAAAGTGACGCTTGTTACATTTTAGCAAAGAGACTGGCAGCATTTTACCCTACCCTAGAGATTTGTGGAACTTTGAACTTGAGAGAGATGACATAGGGTATCTGTCAAAAAAAAAAAAAAAAAAAAAAAAGGATTCAAAGCAGCAAACCATTTAAGAGATTACCTGGGTGCTGTTAAAGGCAAGGAGTTTTAAAATGGAAATGGAGCATAAAAGTTTGGAATATTTGCAGCCTGAAAATGTGATAGAAAAGAAAATTCCATTTTCTGAGGAGAAATTCAAGCCAGCTGCAGAAATTTTCATAAGTAATGAGGAGCCAAATGTTAATCACCAAGACAATGAGGAAAATGTCTTCAGAGCATGTCGGAGACCTTTGTGGCAGCCCCTTCCATCACAGGCCTGGAGTTTTAGGAGTAAAAAATGATTTTGTGGGCCATTCCAGGGTCCCTCTGTTGTATGCAGTCTAGGGACATGGTGCTCTGTGTCCCAGCCACTCCAGCCATGACTATAAGGCGCCAAGGTGTGGCTTGGGCTGTTGCTTCTGAGGGTGGAAGCCCCAAGCCTTGGCAGCTTCCACATGGTGTTGAGCCTATGGGCACAGAAATCAAGAGCTGAGGTTTGGAAACCTCCACCTAGATTTCAGAGGATGAATGAAAACGCCTGGATGTTCAGGCAGAAGTTTGCAGCAGGGATGGGGCTCTCACGGAGAACTTCTCTATGAGGGAGTGTGGAAGGAAATGTAGGGTTGGAGCCCCAACACAAAGTCCCTACTGGGATACTGCCTAGTAGAGCTGTGAGAAGAGGGCCACTGTCCTCCAGACCCCAGAATGGTAGATCCACTGACAGCTTGCACTGTGTGCCTGGAACACCCACAGATACTCAACAGCAGCCCATGAAAGCAGCCAGGAGGGGGGCTATACCCTGCAAAGCCACAGGGGTGGAGCTGCCCAAGGCTGTGGGAGACCACTTTTTGCATCAGTATGACCTGAATGTGAGATATGGAGTCAAAGGAGATCCTTTTGGAGCTTTAAGATTTGACTGCCCTGCTGGATTTTGGACTTGCATGGGGCTTGTAGCTCCTTTGTTTCAGCCAATTTCTCCTATTTGAAATGGCTGTATTTACCCAATACCTATACCCCCATTGTATCTAGGAAGTAATTAACTTGCTTTTGATTTTACAGGCTCATAGGTGGAAGGGACTTGCCTTGTCTCAGATGAGACTTTGGACTATGGACTTTTGAGTTAATGCTGAAATGAGTTAAGACTTTAGGGAACTACTGAGAAAGCATGATTGGTTCTGAAATGTGAGGACATGAGATTTGGGAGTGGTTGGGGTGGAATGATATGGTTTGGCTCTGTGTCCCCAACCAAATCTCATCTTGAATTGTACTCCCATAATTCCCATATGTTGTGGGAGGGACCCAGTGGGAGATAACTGAATCATGGGAGCGGTTTCTCCCACACTGTTCTCATGGTAGTGAATAAGTCTCATGAGATCTGATGGTTTGATAAGGGGAAACCTGTTTTGCTTGGCTCTCATTCTCTTCTCTTGTCTGCTGCCATGTGAGATGTGCCTTTCACCTTCTGCCATGACTATGAGGCCTCCCCAGCCACATGGAACTGTAAGTCCAGTAAACCTCTTTCTTTTGTAAATTGTCCGGTCTTTGGTATGTCTTTATCAACAGCATGAAAACGGACTAATACAGTAGGTGAAACAACAGCCCTCAAATATGCCTACACTTGAATCCTAAAGTCTGTGAAAATTACCTTTATGGCAAAAGGGATGTTGTAGATGTGATTAAATGAAGGATCTTGAGAGGGAAGATTATTCTGTATTAGGTAGGTTGACCAATATAACCAGAGAGGTCATTATAAGAAAGATGCAAGAGGACTGAGAGTTAGAGATGAAGGCTATATATGATGACAGAAACAGTAGTTAGAACAATGTCCTTTGAAGATGGAGGAAAGGCCACAAGTCCAGGAACATGGATAGCCACTAGAAGCTGAAAAAAGGAAAGGAAACAATTTTCCCCTCAGACCCTCCAGAAGGAACAAACTCTACCAACATCTTGACTTTAGCGTTATAAAACTGATTTTGGACTTCTGTCCTCTAGAACCTTAAGATAACAAGTTTGTGTTGTTTCAAGTCATCAAGTTTGTAGTAGGTTTCAAAAGACCTGTAGACAGCTGGTCCTTTGCAGAGCAAACATTGTTTCATTCAATGTTGTGTATTATAATGTTGATGAGGAAAAAATATATATAATATAATGTTGATGAGGAAAAAGTCAATTCCTGGCCAGAGCCACTGTCTGTGTGGAGTTGACATATTCTCCCCATGTCTGAGGAAATTTCCTCCAGGTATTCTACTTTCCTCTCATATCACAAAGATGTGCACATTCAGTGAATCTTTGTGTCTATGTGGTCCCAGCCTGAGTGAGTGTGGGTGTGTGCATGAGTGTATCCCGACCCTATGATGAATGGTGTCCTGACCAGGCTGATTTCTGCCTTGGCCCCTGAACTTTTCTGAACTGAAATAATTGAGTAAATAATTATCTTATTTGTTTTTACTAATTTTTCTTACATGTATGTATACTTCACATTTATTTCATTGTTTAATATGAGAAGTGTTTTGGTCTTTATTTAGAAGTTTGGTGATGTTTTTGTGACCAGAAATATTCTGCAAGAACTGAACTCTAGTTTATATCAATTAGCCTATGGTGAAATTTGTTTTGTTACACTTGTGTTGCTTAAAGAAGCACCTTCCGAGAATCTATGGATGCTGTTAAGTGAGGACTTACTTAATTTGTTATAGAAACAAATAAAAATGAATACAACATATATATGATTTTATATATATATCAAAAATTATATCAATGAAATCATTAACATGAAGATTTCTACTCTTCTAATCAATTTTTCCCTCACACAGGAATATCATAGGATGATTGAGTATGCATAAAATTTATATTTCTGCAAGAGATAATATTTAACAGAGGCAATCAGTGTTGTGATTAAGAAATATATATATGTATATATACACATATATGATGACTGAGAAGGTCAGGAAGTGGGTAGGATATAGAGAAATCTTGTGTGTGTAAGTGCTTACAAGCATCTGAGAATGTGAACAAGCTAAGTCTTGTAGCTAAAGTGCTCTTTTAGACTTTATGACTTAGGTGTTAAGTAACTATTATAGGTGTATAAATATTTTCTTTCTTTTTTTTTTAAAAGATGATTGTATTTGCAATCTATTTCCATGATATCTAGCCTGGAAATCTGGGATAACAATTCTTAAATTAGTTTAGTTCAATTATTATTGTTTTTTTAGAGACAGGGTCTCAATATGTTGCTCAGGCTAGACTCGAACTTTTGGGCTCAAGGTATCCTACTGCCTCAGCCTCGTGACTAATAAAAATATTTTTATTACTTCCATGACTTCAAACTAGTCATGACAGCCTAGAAAGTGTCTTGGTTTTAAATGGTTCACAATTTGGACTAGTTACCAAGCCACAAAAATATGATTATAAAGTGATTATGTCAATCATTGTTTTATGTTATTAAATCTTTATTTAGTATTAAATGTAAAAGCAAGAGGCAAGTGAAAAAGCAAAATTATTTGTATAAATTATTTCAACTAATTTGTAAATATGGATAGATTTAAAGACTAAATAGAAAAGTTAACATTAATTTCCTCTGAGGGATGAGATTATCAGTGATTTGCTCTGCTACTTAATTATATATTATTTTCTAAATTATCTAAAATTAGTATATATTTTATAGTCAGAAATTATGAAAAGTAAGGCATTTAATTTAGTGATATTTGTGCTGCATATATGTTTTCTTTATAATTAATATTTATATCAGATAGCAGTTAATTGCAAAGTTTATATTATTAAACAACTTCATA
The DNA here is from genome assembly GCF_008728515.1 of Papio anubis. Classification (NCBI taxonomy): domain Eukaryota; kingdom Metazoa; phylum Chordata; class Mammalia; order Primates; family Cercopithecidae; genus Papio; species Papio anubis. Next base: position 55,249 of record NW_022164625.1, read on the forward strand.
TAATCAAATTTATAGCCACAAACAATTTTAATAGTCCACATCTAAAGAACCTTGAGGGCTTAGTCATTTGAAAACAAAGCATACAACAAATTTTAATAATTAAAATACATTACATTTCTATATGGCAGATGCTAGTCTAAGCATTTCATACAGCAACTTCTTTAATCCTTGGGACAACCCTGTGCCTATTATTATTCTCATTTAGCAGATGGAGAAATTGAAGGGCAGAGAAATTGGGTGATATCTGGAAAGCTTGTACCTAACAAATGGTCAGGATTCAAACTCAGGCAGTTTAACTCCAGAGCTGTACTTCAATCCCCTTTGTTTCCTATCTCTAAAATTTTTGCAGTACAATTTTAGACTGAAAATTTGGAAAATCAGTTTTATTTTCTTTAATTATGAATTTTTGGGGTCTGCATTTTTGGTGTTTTGTTTGTATGTAACATACGTAAGTATTATATATGAGTTGGCCTTATTCTTGTCAAGGGTAAATTATATGAACTGTTATACACACATGCATACATACACATACACATTATACACTTATCGTACCTGCTTTTACCCACTGGTCATCATTTTATAGCATATGGTCATGTTTATGGAAGTATTCTGCATGTCTGCAAGCACTACCCATTTTGTTGAAAAACTACTTTCACACAGGGATATGTCTCTGGGATAGCCTTACTCATGTTACGCAGATCAGTTTCTCAGCACAAGAATTTAGGGCTGGGACTCAGTATACATGAGAATTTAAAATCTACAAATGTGTCAGGCCATTTGAGGCAATTATACTTAGACAAACAGATACCATAAATCAGCTGAAGGAGAAAGAAACAAGAGGTAGATGCACAGAGAGAGCCTGTGAGTAAAGGCTTTCAGGATACAAATGGGTTGTGGGTTCTACACTTCCATTACCCAACAGTGACCTCTGATTTCTGCTCTACATTCTCAGAAAGTGGCTTGGAATCCTTGAAATAAACACCTCTTTTTTTGAGCTATGTGGTATTCTTATTGCTTGAATTGAAATAATCCTAGATTGAAACAATTACATTTCAGAGAAGAAATGTTTATTTCAAAGAACTATGAAAAGAATTTTAAAATAATTTCCTCTTGCCAACAATCTTGAGAATTCTACATTCTGCTTTAAACTTTTTAAATAAAAAAACTAAATCATGTGTTTAATGATACCCTGGGAGTTTGTCTGTTGACTAGTTCTCAGTAGGGCAAGTAAGAGGTACATTTTTTTTTTTAAATAAATTCCATCCCTTATACAGATGCTGAATGGAATTCTCACCGAGGTTTTGGGGAGGAAGGGGAAAGAATTATAAGTGCTAATGTTGATATTATTTATAAGTGTAATGAACTGCTTTGTCTCGTAAGGAAAGTCTAATTTGATGTAAAAAGTATATCTTTTAAAGACTAAGTTTATTCTTTGGGAGGCCGAGACGGGCGGATCACGAGGTCAGGAGATCGAGACTATCCTGGCTAATACGGTGAAACCCCGTCTCTACTAAAAAATACAAAAAAACTAGCCGGGCGAGGTGGCGGGCGCCTGTAGTCCCAGCTACTCGGGAGGCTGAGGCAGGAGAATGGCCTAAACCCGGGAGGCGGAGCTTGCGGTGAGCGAAAACCCGCCACCTGCACCCAACCCGGGGGAAAAAGGGGGACTCCGTTTTCAAAAAAAAAAAAAAAAAAAAAAAGACTAAGTTTATTTAAAAGGTAATTTTAATATATTTTATTGAACTCTGTGTAAGCCTCAAAATATAGGTAAAACACTTAGGAATCAAAATTGACATGATTTCTTTGCTTTATAATGTTCTCTGTAGTTTTCTTTTCATATCAGCAACATGTGATCATTATAGAAAACTAACAAAATAGTAGAAATTAAATGAAAGTCATCTACATCCTTTTCATAGTGAGATACACATTTTAAATCAGTAATGTATTTTCCATCAGTTTTGTCTCTATGTGAATGTGTATATCCATTTGAAAAATACTGGCATTGGAGATATAATTTTAATCATGATTTGAGACAATATATTTGTGAGTATTTTTTTTTTTTTTGGAGACAGAGCCTTGCATTGTCACCCAGGCTGGAGTGCAGCGGCACAATCTTGGCTCACAGCAACTTCCATCTCCAGGTTCAAGCAATTTTTATGTCTCAGCCACCCAAGTAGCTGGGATTAGAGGCGTGCATTACCATGTCTGGCTGATATATATATTTTAATTTTTAGTAGAGATGAGATTTCACCATGTTGGCCAGGCTGGTCTTGAACTCCTGGTCTCAAGTGATCCACCCGCCTTGGCCTCCCAAAGTGCCAGGATTACAGGCGTGAACCACCATGTCTGGCCTTCTATTATTCTTATGTTATTAGTATTATTTCTAAACAGTAGATATTTTAAAGATTATGTTCTACAAATGCCACTGATACTGGAATTTATCTAATCTTGAGTGTTAATGTCAGAGGTGTTGGAACCAGAATGATTCCATCTTGAATAGAGGCCAGGTAAAATAAGGCTGAGATCTACTGAGCTGCATTCCCAAGAGGCTAGGCATTCTTAGTCACAGGATGAGATAGGAGGCCAGAGGAACTGGTATCACAAGACACAGGACATGGAGACCCTGTTGATAAAACAGGATGCAGTAAAGAAGCTGGCCAAAACCAAGATGGCAAGAAAAGTGACTGCTGGTGGTCCTCACTGCTCAGTATATGATAATTATAACGGATTAGTATGCTGAAATACACTACCAATAGCACCATGACTGTTTATAGGTTCCATGGCAACGTCCAGCAGTTACCCTATATGGTGTAAAAGGAAGAACTCTCAGTTCCAGGAAATCCCTGCCCCTTTCCTGGAAAACTCATGAATAATCAACCTCATATTTAGGATATAATCAAGAAATAACTTTGAAAGTAGCCATCCAGCAGCCTTGGAGCCGCTATGTCTGTGGAGTAGCCATTGTTTTTGTTTTATTGCTTTACTTTCTTAATAAATGTGCTTTCATTTTACTCTGTGAACTTGCCCAGAATTCTTTCTTGCCTGAAATACAAGAACCCTCTCTTGGGTCTGGATCCAGTCTTCTTTCCTGTAATATTAAGGCTGCAATAAACATCATTGTACGTGAAAAATCAACAAAAGATGTTTTGCTTTTAACTACTTCCACTATCGTTTCATTTTGTTTTAGGAAGGTTTCGTTTTGATAAAAATTGGGAATGTGTGTATCAGAATGCTTTGTGTTATATCATCTAATCCTAGCATTAATTTATATCTATTTTAGATCATTATTGTGTTGAATATTTTCTTATAAGCCACACCATGCTGAACATATACAAAATTTGGCATGGGTTTCCATTTTACAATTTGAAAGACCTCAATTAGCTTTATTTTTGAATCTAGAATTAGGTAACACTTCATTCTATAAAATAGAGTAAGTGTTCCAATGAACTACTGAGCAGAAAGAGTTGGCTTTGTATTACTTTATTATTTGTAACTAAGAGTTACTAGTTCTTTAAAGTTATTTTTCTTATAAGGTGGAGACAGAGAGATATATTAATAGAAAAGTGACTGAATAGTTAACATCAGGTTACTTCAGGCTACCTCTTTGCGTTAGAATTAAAGCAGGGGAAATCTCATTATCATGCTGATTAAAGATTGAGGCCTGGGTGGTGGCTCATGCCTGTAATCCCAGCACTTTGGGAAGCCAAGGCATTCGGATCACTTGTGGTCAGGAGTTTGAGACCACCATGGCCAACACGGAGAAGCCCTGTATCTACCAAAAATACAAAAATTAGCCGGGCAGTAGGCACCTGTAATCCCAGCCACTCAGGAGGCTTAGAAAAGAGAATTGCTTGAACCCGGGAGGCGGAGGTTGCAGTGAGCCAAAATCGTGCCACTGCACTCCAGTCTGGGTGACAGAGCGAGACTCCGTCTCAAAAAGGAAAAAAAAATATATATATATATAAATATATATATAAACTGGATGGTTTGGGAAATTGGATGTTAGTATCTTTCTCCTAACTTCTCAGAAGATCAGATAACAATTTAGATTGGGTTTGGTGACCTGAAACTTTAGCATGGGAGACTTCATATTGATTTTTAGCTTATTCTGTTGGACCTAGTACAGAAACAGCCCAAAACAATGACCTCCTATAATTTTCATTTGACACTAGAAAGTTTCAAGTGCTGTCATATGCTACAATTTCCCGGTAGGCTCTAAGAGCTTACTAAATAGAAACATTAATATTAGCAAAGTAAAAGAATAAGTTAAACCATGTGCTATAATTTAAGTGATTTTTTTTGTCAGTATCAGATTCCTTAAAAAGTAGGTTAAAACATATGGCAAATCACACTACAGCTGATCCAGCCAGTTACAATATGTACATGAAACTTTGAGATTGTATATCCGTGATATTGTGATTTAGAATAAGAAATTTATATTTGGTCTTCATTCCCATTCTTGGCACAGATCTTCTAAAATCCTTGAAATTTCCTAAGGGATAAGATCCATAAAGGTGAAAGGAGGGACTTTTGTTAATCTTAACTAACCTTTTTCAGCCACACTTGGGTTTATGTAATGAGATGACTTTTGGAAAGCCCCTAAGGATAGGGGCTGGTTTCCAGGGGAACTAACTATGTGATTAAACACTTGGAACTGGGCGGACACGGTGGCAAACACCTGTAATCTCAGCACTTTGGGAGGCTGAGGCGGGTGGATCACGAGGTCAAGAGATTGAGACCATCCTGGCCAACATGGTGAGACCCCGTCTCTACTAAAAATACAAAAATTAGCTGGGTGTGGTGGTACCCCATCTCTACTAAAAATACAAAAATTAGCTAGGTGTGGTGGCATGCCCCTGTAATCCCAGCTACTTGGGAGGCTGAGGCAGGAGAATCACTTGAATCCGGGCGGTGGACGTTGCAGTGAGCCGAGATTGCACCACTGCACTCCAGCCTGGGCAACAGACTGAGACTCCATTTCAAAAAAAAAAAGACTTGGAATTTTGAGTGGGATCCCCGACTCTGGGAGAGGGAAGAAAAGCTGAAGGTCAAGTAAATCACCAGTGGCTAATGATTTAATCAATCATGCATATATAATGAAGCCTGCATAAAAACCCAAAAGGAAAAGGTTAGGATAGCTTATGGGTTGGTGAACAAGAAGACATGCATTTGTCAGGAGGGTGGTGCACCCAACTCTATGAGGCAGAAGCTCCTGCACTTGGTACCCTTCCAAACTGTAGCCTATATATAAATATCTGTATCTGGCTGTTTATTTGTATACTTTACAATATCCTTGCAATAAATCAGCAATAGTAACCAAACTGTTTTTCTGGGTTCTATGAAACACTCTTGCAAATTATTGAACCTGAGAAGGGGATTGTGAGAACCTCAGATTTGTAACCACGTGGGACAGAAGTTGTGGTAACCTGGGGACTTAATACTTGTGCTTGACTTCTGAAGTGGGAGGCAGTCTTGTAAAATTGAGCTCTTAATCTGTAGGATCTGAGGTTATTTCTAGCTAGATAGCATCAGAATTGAGTTAAATTGTAGCACACCCAGTTCTTGTTCACTGAGCATTGGAGAACTGCTTGGTGATATGGTTTGGCTGTGTCCCCATCCAAATGTCATCTTGAATGGTAGCTCCCATAATCCCCATGTATGATGGGAGGGATCTAGTGGGAGGAAATTGAATCATGGGGGTGGGTTTTTCCCTGTGTGAAATGGGGAAAAAATGGTTTTTTTCCATTTCACACAGGGAAAATATGATAGTGAATAAGTCTCACAAGATCTGATGATTTTATAAAGGGTAGTTCCCCTGCACATGCTCTTGCGTGCTGACACGTACGATATGCCTTTGCTCCTCCTTCGCCTTCACCATGATGGTGAGGCCTCCCCAGCCGTGTGGAACTGTGTGAGTCCATCAAACCTCTTTCTATTTATAAATTACCCAGTCTTGGGTATTTCTTCATAGCAGTATGAAAATGCACTAATACACTTGGTATGGGTAAAATCATCCCATGTTTTGGTGACCAGTGTGAGAATATTGAAAGTGGTGTGCGTATAAAAGGAAAAACCATTTCTTTATTTTTTCCAACCCCATATGATAAAATAAACTTATACTTAGAAAATTAAATTGATTTAGATTTCTAATGCCTAAGTATGTCTTATACCTTACCTTCCTTGCTGTGTCTGAGAAAAAATGATATAATCAAATGTTTTAGCATGTACTTACAAACTGAGTATCTTGAATTTAATTGGTATGTAGTTGATTTTGACAGTCTTATTAAGTGTCAAAAGGAATGCTGAAGGACAAAATTGGAGAGAATCTGAGAAATGCCCGACATATCTTTATATTTTAGTTCATTAAAATAGTATTTGATAATAGACTATTTATAGGACATTCAAAATTGGGAAAGGATTAATTAGCTAATATTACTGGTGAGTACTAGGATCAGGTACTATCATTAGTGCTATAATTAATATTGGTTGAAATTAATTAACCAGCATTACTCGCAAGTACTATTAATGGAATTATTTATTGGAAGTACTATACCATTGCCAAACAAAGCATTTACTTTTAAACCTGGAACTCAAGTGGAAGTGAATAGTCTACTAAAAAAAGAATTTGAAATGCTCTATTCATACTACCCAAGATGAATTGCTGACCATTGGCTGCTCAGGCTAGAGAGAAGGACAGAGCTGTGGCATCACAGCTTCATTCCTCATGGGAAATAAAACAAGTGGCTAGAAATTTATGAGAGAACAGAAAAAAAGAAAAGCTTTTCTTGCACGTCTACTCATAAAGACCCAGTATTTAAAATAAACTAAGTAAAAGACTGTGAACTTAGCAACTGGGCTCAGAGTACAACGATATCCAATTGCAAAGCAGAAGCAGGGTTGGGGTGGGGTCAGTGCTGGGGATTCACTAAACAAGAGCATCAGACCAAGGTAAAGAAAAGAGACAAAAAGCCCAAATTAAATTAGAAAACTCTGATCTGTCTAAGAACTATTAATATTATCCTGTTATCTACGAAGAAGAATTTAACTGTATATCAGAGCTCCATTAAAGAATATTTATACTTGGCGGGGCGCAGTGGCTCATGCCTGTAATCCCAGCACTTTGGGAGGCCGAGGCGGGCGAATCACGAGGTCAGGAGATCGAGACCATCCTGGCTAACACGGTGAAACCCCGTCTCTACTAAAAATACAAAAATATATATATATATATTTTTATACTGATTTATAGGATTTATATCAACTTATAGATGAATAATTTCAGAAAAATTTATATATAGAATCATATTTATGCATATGCATGTAATACACCCAACATACACACAGAATGACATACTTTCCTTTGCTTACAATAAAAGTGTATTAGTCTGTTCTCACATTGCTAATAAAGATATACCCAAGACTGGGTAATTTATAAGGAAAGAGGTTTAATTGACTCACAGGTCTGAAGGCTTGGTAGGCCTCAGGAAACTTACAGTTATGGCAGAAGGAGAAGCAAATACATCCTTCTTCACATGGCAGCAGCAAGAATTATGAAAGCTGAGCCAAAGGGAAAAGACCCTTACAAAATCATCAGATCTCCTGAGAACTCTCTCACTATAACAAGAACAGCAGCATGGGGCTAACTGCCCCATGATTCAATTACCTTCCACCAGGCCCCTCCCACAACACGTGGGGATTATGAGAATTTACAATTCAAAATGAGATTTGGTTGGGAAAACAGCCAAACCATATCAAAAAGTAAATTGTATAAAGCCAGAGTTTTAATTCACTATTTCTTAAGGAATTTTTTATCTTCGTAAAAACCACAAGTTAAAATGTTTTATGCCTCGTTGTGTCTGAGAGTTGAACTGCTTTTACCCACTTTAAAAAGAAAATCAAGATTCTGATGATCAAATAGTAAGTAAAAACTGACAAACTGCATCCCTTAAAGAATGATTGTTACGGATATTTACTCCTTAATCAGGACGGCGAGTTTCATGAGAAAGACAGATATATTTATTGCTTTTGGTCATTCATTGCTTCTTTCAGTAGCAGCATACCCATTGCAATTTGGGGACTTTTCTCTGTTTTATTACGTATAATCTGTGCCTTGTTTTCCCCCAGCATGTTTCAAACCTGACCAAAACTTGGACAGTTAGCACTTCTGTTCTGGTACTTAACTTTTGATGAGAGAGACAGAAATATGAAAAAAGGGTGGTCTGATGCTCTTGTTTAGTGAATCCCCAGCATTGACCCCACCCCAACCCTGCTTCTGCTTTGCAATTGGATATCATTGTACTCTGAGCCCAGTTGCTAAGTTCACAGTCTTTTACTTAGTTTATTTTAAATACTGGGTCTTTATGAGTAGAAGTGCAAGAAAAGCTTTTCTTTTTTTCTGTTCTCTCATAAATTTCTAGGCACTTGTTTTATTTCCCACGAAGAATGAAGCTGTGATGCCACAGCTCTGTCCTTCTCTCTAGCCTGAGCAGCCAATGGTCAGCAATTCATTCTAACCACAGCCAGAATTTGAAATTTCCTGAGCCCTATATCATTAGAGCTACTCTGGTTCCTGCCCTTTTAAAGACCTTGATCCTTTAGCTAATTTTCTACGCATAGGTAAGTAAACCTAAATCAAGTTTTCTTTTCTGCCCAACTTAGCCTAGTTTACTTTAAATTGCTTGCAACAAACTATCTTAAGTTACACATTACATAAATTACTTATTTCTCATAATGTATTTGAAACAAAATTCTAAACATATTTGGAATACTTGTGTTTCATCAACAAAATAAAAGACATCATTTTTTTCGCCTGTCACAATATATTGAAAGCAATATATTGAAACTCAGCACAATCAGATTCCTGAGTGCTGAATCTTGGAATAAACACTCTTATCAGCCTCCAATTTATGCAATCTGCTTTCAGTAGTACTGGCATAAAAATGTTAAGGAGTTACTGTCAGGATTAATAGACTTTGCACCACTCCAATGCTAAGCATGTATTCATTGCCTGACCATTAATTAGATAGCCTTCAGGAAATGAAGCATTCTAAGAGGAAAAGAGTGGCATCACAGAAAAATGGAGAAATAATTAACAAATCCCAAGTTTACAGGCATTTAAAAATGTTAAATGTTACTTGCCAATTGACATTTTAGTTCAAGAACACTGGAAGACCATTATGCAAACAGATGTTCTGAGGTACTATCTTTTTAAAAAGTTACTACGTAGGAAGAGGAAGCCATTCTCAACTCGAATTACTTGTTAAATATTAATAGATGAAATCAAATAATTTTAGTACTACACTTAGAGTTTCAAGTGCCCCCTTTCTCTCATAAAAGAATGTCTTTACTCATCTGTTATGTTGCTTTCTACTTGTGGTGACTTTAATAGTTTGACATATTTTCCCTGCCTATTCACATTGCAAAGTTATTATATCCAATTCTCCATACAAGGGACCTAAGAAATGCAGAGTGTGATTGTTTGACATTTTGATGGTGTCAGGGGTGCGGCGGCGGGGGAGAGAGATTTATCTGTTTAGGCAGCACAGGCTTCGCTCACACTATTTTTTTCTGTCATATGATCTATGGACCTAGAATTATTTCACCTCTGAAATATCAAATTCAAAATTGAACTTGCTGACTTCAGCCATGTAACATTCCATTTCATTCATTTGCTTAATTCCAGCAGATTTCTTCCAACTTTATCATGACGTTTAGTATCTGGCTTCCTCTAGCTTCTTATTCATTCGATCACAACTATCTATTGAATGCCTCCTCTGTACTGAACCAGGTTCTAGGCTCTGGGAATAAGGTGCTAAATAAGACATACAGGACATTTTCTCAGAGACATCAATATTTTAGAGAGAGAGAAAAACTGAAGAAGCATATTTTAATGTTGGGTAGAAATGAATGACATCAATAATTTAACTGAAAAAGAATAAAAAGTGATGGAATATATATGACTCTTTTAAAAAGAGTGTAATAATTAGCTCTCGCCACAATATTGCTGCAAAATAAAGTTACTTCAAAATTTCAGTACAACACACCTATCTGCAGGCTGTCTAAAGTTTGATTTAGGCTGGGCTTACCTCGACTTGGCTCCATGCTACAGGTTGAGTTCAGTTCCTTTCCACCTGTTTCTTCAACCCGTTTAAGTCAGTAGCCACCCATGCATGTTCTTTTCATGGCAAAAGATCAGAATAAGAGGGAAAGACAAATTGGGTAATCACATTTTGAGCCTTGGTTTTGTCAGGTTTGCTAATACTTGATTGGTTAAAGCAAGTCACAGGGCTAGGCCCCAAATCAAGGATCAGAGAAATACAAGCCGCCTACATGTGCATAAGGCCATGAAAGGTTGGAGTTATAAAAAATTAATGCAGAGGAGTGAAGAGTTGTGTCCAATTATTCAATCTATCATTTTGAGCGAAAGGGGGAAATTTCATTGACATTTCATTTAATTTTTGAATAAGGGATTAAAGAAGTGATATTAATAACTGACAACAGAACAGACCAAGTAGTGGAAACAACAAGTGCAAAGACTTAAAAGTAGAGACAAGTTAGAGAAATAACAGTGTATTTAGAATGGTAAACATGGAGTGAATGAAGGAAGAGTAATAGTAGAAGATAAAGTCGAGGCCGGTCGCGGTGGCTCAAGCCTGTAATCCCAGCACTTTGGGAGGCCGAGACGGGCGGATCACGAGGTCAGGAGATCGAGACCATCCTGGCTAACACGGTGAAACCCCGTCTCTACTAAAAAATACAAAAAGCTAGCCGGGCGAGGTGGCGGGCGCCTGTAGTCCCAGCTACGCGGAGGCTGAGGCAGGAGAATGGCGTCAATCCGGGAGGCGGAGCTTGCAGTGAGCTGAGATCCGGCCACAGCACTCCAGCCGGGGCGACGGAGCGAGACTCCGTCTCAAAAAAAAAAAAAAAAAAGAAGATAAAGTCGAAAGTTGTTTAATGATAACATTTTCGTAGATCTTTAAATCAATGAAAGTTGGATTTTTAAATAAGTACATCGGAAGCCTTTGGAATACTCTGAGCAGGAAATATATATAATCAAATTTCTGTTTCTAGAAGATCACAGTGGCCGGGTACGGTGGCTCACGCCTGTAATCCTAGGACTTTGGGAAGCTGAGGTGAGTGGATTGCCTGAGCTCAGGAGTTCCAGACCAGCCTGGGCAACGTGGTGAAACCCTGTCTCTACTAAAATACAAAAAATTAGCTAGGTGTGGCAGCGTGCACCTATAGTCCCAGCCACCTGGGAGGCTAAGGCAGGAGAATTGCTTGAACCCAGGAGGCAGAGGTTGCAGTGAGCTGAGATTGTGCCTCTGCACTCCAGCCTGGGTGACAGAGCAAGACACCGTCTCTAAAAAAAAAGAAAAAAGAAATCGCAAGTAGCTATGTAGAGAAATGACTTTAGAGGGGACAAAAATGAAAGAGAACAATCACTTACGAGGTTTTTTGGGAAATACTAGGGAGAGAAAGATTATGACTCATACTAGGATATTAATAGTGGAGGGTGAGAAGTAGAATTCTGGATACAGATCCAGGTTATTGGCAAGACTATATTAATATGGGAGGGGGGCAGGGAAGTGCTGGGTAGAGAAGGATGGGATCCCTGGTGAGGGCTCTACCCTCGGGCCTGTGGCCACAGACCTAAGTCAGAATGGGCACTCCTGCTTTCATACCTAAATGTTGCATTTTCCAAGACCACTCTGGCCCACCACAACCCCCATCTTGTGCCCATAAAAACCTGAGACCTAGTAGGTGCAGACACAAGCAGATGGATGTTGAGAGGAACACATCAGCAGACACTGGCAGAACAGCAATGATGGAATGATGTGGATGCCAAGGGGACTTTGACCAGGAATGGTTGGAGGAGAGTCCAACCGCTGGGTGGCCAGACTCCAGAAGACGACCATCTTCCCACTTCATCCCCCTTCTGGCTCCCCATCCATCTCACTGGGAGCCACCTCCACCACTTAATAAAACCTTGCACTCATCCTCCAAGCCCATGTGTGATCTGGTTTTTCCAGTATGCTGAACAAGAACTTGGGATACAGAAAGCCCTCTGACCTTGCAATAGGCAGAGTCCAATGGAGCTAACACAAGCAGTCTGCAGACGGCAAAGTCGAAAGAGCACACTGTAACATATGCCCACTTGGCCTTCGGGAGTTGTAAACACTCAGCCCTAGACACCCAAAAGCCATCCCCATGACCTCTTCACCCACCCGTCTGCATGCTCCCCCGAGGAATTTGAGCAGCAGGCAGCCACACCCCTGTTGAATGTCCTGTGAGGGGGATAAGGGAACTCTCCCATTTCAATATTATATGATGATGGCTTGGATATAAGAAGTAAGAGAAAGAGAAGAATGAAAGGTGACTGCTAAGTTTTTAGTCAGAATAACTTGGTAATTGGCATGGCATTTATTAAGTGGAAACAACTGAAGGAAGGATGGGGTTGGTGGTAAGAATGGAAAATTTGTTTTACATAATTGAAGTGTGAACTGTTTTTCGGACATCTAAATGGAGATGTTAAGTGGTGGGAGAGTAGGAACAGAAGAGATTGATGTTGAAGCTATCAGAAAATAGGTGATATTTAAAGCCTTGAGGTTGGATGAGATCACTTAGGGAATAAGGAAAACGGCTCAATGATTCAGTGCTAGGTGTTTCCAAAATTATGATTCAGAAAGAGGAGATAGAACAGGAGAGCAAGACTAAGGAGTGACTGGGAAGGTAGGAGTAAATCTGAAGATAAATGGTTGTCAGGAACCTAAGTAAAGAAAAAAATTTCAAGAAAGGGAGTGATCCCCTGTCTCTTTTTGATCTTGCTACCGAGGGTCAAGGAAGATGAAGATTGAGAATTCTTCATGGGTATTTGGCATGATGGAAATTATGAATACTCTTCACAGGTACCATTTCTATGGTGTGTTTGAGACAAAGTCTGATTGGAATCAGTTAAAAAGAGAATGAGAGGAAAATAAGTCAGAATATTCAGCTCTTAGGAATTCTACCAGCTGGGCTGTGAACACCTCTTATCTTTATTTCCTGTTCGTATTAGATCATATGTTCACAGTTTCAAATCAGTTTAACTCTATTGCTATATTACTTTTTCACTTGAATACCCAACGGCCCCCCAAATCTTGACCGATATAACTACCACCTTTTCATTTCTATAATTGAGCAGTTGAGCACTGCTGAAGGAAATCATAGACTCACTGTGCCTTGAAAAATTCGTATCATCAATACCATCTGTCATTCTCCCTGCATTTTCCTTGTTATTTGTCTCTCCTATTCCACACATATATAATTTACTTGTTCTACATATATTCTTTCTATTATAATCCTCTCATAGGAAGAAGTGTCCCTTCTTATAATTTGTCTGTCTCAGTCTTATACAATCATTCCTCCTACTTCCTCAGCAATCTTGCTCATTAATTATCTCTTCTTTTTCTTGTAGTTTCATGACCATCCTCCTTATTGGCTCTTTCCCATCTTCATTTATGCATTCTCCATTACTTTCGATCATAACCTCCATATTTCCTCACCTCTCTGCTCCAATCTTTCATTATTCTCCCACCAATGGCTACATTTCTTTAAAATGTGTCTCCAATCATCAAGACCATATCTCGCCTTCCATTTCCTGTTTAGATTTCTGCAGTCTGGAACCCACCTTCACCACCACTGCAATAAAACCTTCTTGTGATTGTAATCAGAAACTTCACTAAATCTCATGGGAATGTTAGAAACCTAATCTAATTTGATTTTTTTTTTCCCTAGTACTTGACACTGTTGCATTGTTATTCTTACTGAAATGTTCTCTTTTGTTGGTTCTGGTTGCTTTCACGCTTAGTTTGTTTTTCTCCTATCTTTCTGGCTGCTCTAAGTAAATGTGATAGCTGGTTTCTCTTTATGTGTTACATATTGGTGTTTCACAGGGTTGCAGCTGAGGTTTTATTTTCTTCTCCCTTTGTGTTCTATTACTGCCTGACCTCATTCACTCCCATGACTTAATTGTCATCTATATCCTGATGATTCACAAATGTATCCTCCTAGGCATGTATTTCCAACAGCCTCCTGGATATTTCCACCTAGCTGCTCCTCTAATAACTTAAGCTCAGCAAGAACATCATCTTGTCCACTGAAACCTGAAACATCCTCCAAAATCCTCTATGTCATTGAGGGGAGCCACCATGCATCCAAATACCTAATAAGGACAATTCGATTTTTTAAAAAAATATACCCTTTGTTTATGCCCCCAACTAATTAGCCAAGTCTTGTTGAGTCTAGATCACATCTAAATCTTTTTATTTATCCAATTCCATTCTTCCCCCTGTGTATCTACTCAAGTTCAAGAACACCATGACTTCTCTCTCCTGGATTTTCCTGGATTTCTTTAGCAGCTCTCTAAATCAGTTCCCTAGTTTTAGTCTCAACTTACTTATTTATCTATAATACAAGTATGCTAGTGTTAGTTTCATTTCACACTTTTCAAAGTCTCTCCTTTTTTTTTTTTTTTTTTTGAGATGAAGTCTCGCTCCTGTCACCCAGGCTGGAGTGCAATGGTGCAATTTTGGCTTACTACAACCTCCGCCTCCCAGGTTCAAGTGATTCTCCAGCCTCAGTCTCCTGAATGACTGGGATTACAGGCGCCTGCCACCACGCCCAGCTAATTTTTGTACTTTTAGTAGAAACGAGGTTTCACCATGTTGGCCAGGCTGGTCTCGTACTCCTGACCTCAGGTGATCTGCCCGCCTCAGCCTCCCAAAGTGCTGGGATTACAGGTGTGAACCACTGCACCGGCCTAGTTTTTTTTTTTTTTTTTTTTTTTTTTTTTTTTTTTTTTTTT
>NW_022164626.1:0-1998 GCF_008728515.1 Papio anubis
AGCAGGTACAGAGACAAATGAGATACACCAAGAGGCCCAGAATAAGCGCTCTCTTGAGGGAAACCTTCCAGAGACTGGGAACACAAACAAAATGGGAATTCAGGAGGCAAATCCTAGAGAGACGTTTAGTGATATCTCTTCAGTCTTTTTTGTCTGTTTGTTTCTTTGTTTGAGACAGAGTCTCACTCTGTCACCCAGGCTGGAGTGCACCAGTGCAATCTCAGCTCACTGCACCCTCTGCCTCCCGGCTTTGAGCAGTTCTCATGTCTCAGCCTCCCGAGTAGCTGGGATTACAGGTGTGTGCCACCACACCTGACTAATTTTTGCATGTTAGGAGAGACGGGGTTGGCCATGTTGCCCTGAGCTGGAAACTCCTGGCCTCAAGTGATCCGCCCAAGTCTGCCTCCCAAAGTGCTGGGATTACAGGCTTGAACCACTGTGCCTGCCTCTTCAGTCTATTTTAAAAGGATTATACTGTTAGTTTCTAACAATTATTTCTCTTCCTACCCGGGAAACTTCTGTCCAGAAGCTGTGTTTTAATCGCTTCTTTGTCTTCTTCAGTTGCTTATTATGCTTGAAGGAGTCGAGGTGGGTGAGTACTCCCATAATTTTAGGAAAGCCATGTACTTGACAGATGTTTAGAAACTCAAAGGTTTCCATTTCAAACCCAAAGCTGGCATCTATAAGCATCAGTACCTACAAACAGAACACATCATTTCTCAAAGAAACGACCAAAACAGACCACCTACACTAGGGGTTGGCAACTGGCCCATGTGCCAAATCCAGCCATCACCTGTGTTTGTAACTAAAGTTTTATTGGAACACAACCACATGAATTCATTTACATATTGTCTATGGCTGCCTGTGCACTACAACTGCAGAGCTAAGTAGCTGTAAAAAATACGATCCACAAAGCCACAAATATTTACTATCTGGCCTTCGACAGGAAAGTCCCACTGCAGACTAAATCAAATGACTACACAGGCATCCCCCAGAGAAACCACCACCCTCTGACTTGCTGTAAAAGGCAACCATAAGACAATGCGCACTAGGATATAAACTTTCATTTTAAGAATTCTAATGCGTGAGAAGTAACTCAGAAAAGGCTGAGTCTAACCTGGTCCTTACCTAGGAAATCCTAATTTAAAGAAATGAAGTTTTCTGTAACATATTTTTAAGCCAAATAACAGGTCTTTGATATCCAAAGAATGGGAAGAAAGTGATAATCAATGAAATATATTAAATATATACAGAAAACCAACCTCTTCTTTCAATTTCCTCACAGAAAAAAAAAAATATGTTTTTGGCTGGGAAGTATGCAGTGTACACCTCTATCTTGTATGTTAATTTGTATAACTCAATTGCTCAGAAATTTTTTTAAATAGCTACCAGTTTAGAATTAAGTCAAAAAAACAGTAAGATTATCATGAATGGCAGTCTATAAGAAAATATAAGCAGATAAGACCAATTTTTAAAATTTAAGACACTTCAAAGACGCAAAATAATTTCAGAACTGATTCCTGGAAACTTCTGGTTTTAATGTTAAAGATGGTTCTGTTCTTACCTTTCCATGGATAACCGAAAATAACACAAAATGGAAACAGAAATGCCCACCTTTGATTAAACTAGGAAACATTCAAAACCCAAAACCACAGGATATACAAAGTTGGGCTTGCAGGAAAGCACAACTGCCACTGCAGACCAAGGCAGCAAGCAGAGCTCTCCAGCAACACTGGACCAGCTCGAAGAACAGGTGGAAAATCCTCACACCACATCTGATGTCAGAGTGCCAAGGGGCAAGCAACTGGTTGTAGGGTCAGGAAGAACAGGGACCAAACAGTCCCTCAGCTGCCAATCTTTGTCATCTAAGCCAATGTTACTCCCCTAATCCACACACGCACGTACACACCCAAATCCACGTACTGTGTGTGCCTTTGCCGTAGTCAGGAGTCTCTGACAACCCAGAGCAGAGCAATCAACATAAGCTAGGCTAAATAA
>NW_022164627.1:0-1997 GCF_008728515.1 Papio anubis
AGTGAGAGGAGAGCTGCTGAGCCGCCTTCCTGCCTCGACGCCAGCCCTACGGAGGACCGTGACTGCTTGACGTTGGCTTCTGCCCCCGGCCTCACCTGTGGACACATTGATGCAGTGGTAGTTTCTAAGCTCCTGGGGCACACAGCGCGGTTGTGTGGATCCACAGGACACTCTGGCGTTCAAGTTCATGCTCCCGGAGGAGAGGACCCTGTGGGCGCTGATGCTGGGAGCTGGCTGAGAGTCCAGTGCGTGAGACTCGCTGTGACGTGCACAGCTGCCATCTGCGCAGCCCCTCCTGATGCCAAGATGGTCGTGCGATAAATGCACAAAGCGCATCTCCAGCAAAAGGCCGCAGTGTTTCCACATCCAGGATATCCACTGCGGTGGCTTTTTGGTGTTAATACGATGAATGTGAGCGGCAGGTGGTCTACGTTCTGGGGGCGTGTGACTGTGCCACTGCAGTTTTGTTCTCATGTCTTGATGAGCATGAACGGCTCCTGACGAGGGTAGATAAGGATGCTGTGACCGGAGACTCTGCAGTATTGTAGCTTCAGGAACAAAGGAGGTTTTCTCTCTTGCAAACCCTTCAGGGAGGAAGTTCCAGGCTGGTGACTACTCCATGAGGTATTTGGGGATCCAAGTTCCTTCCAGAACCCTGCTTTGCGTTCCCAAGGACACGGCTGTCCTTGCTGTGGTTGGGACTGGGTGAGTGCCACGCTGGCAGAGCAGGGTGTGGGGGTGAGGCTTAGGGTGAGAGTGTCCATGATTTACCTAATCTACATAATGACAGGGAGCTGGGAGTAAAGTGTAGCCATGGTCTGGAGGACGGATATTGGTGAACGACTGGCTGCACTCACCACAGCTGGCCCAGGGATGGGGAAGGATGGCTGATTATGCCATTCAACGGTACCTGGTTCCTTCAGATTTGACTTTCTTATGGATTTTCTGCTGTAAAGAGGAGAGAGCCTGTGGTTCTAGGCCAAGCATCTCACTCATCTCAAAACATCTTATATCCCTTAGGCAACATTTATGTCAAGTTTTAGAAGTCCTACAAACTGGCAAGGACTGTGACATTGTTCCTAATAGCCAGCAAGGGAGAGGAAGCTATTACTCCCAATATTGCAGGGCGTATACAACCCCTTGTAATATTGTTCTCTATATCCTCGGAGGGAGACGATGATACTAGTGGTAATATCGCAGGGGGTGTACACACCCACTGTGATATTGTTCCAAATATCCAGAGGGAGAGAAAATTATATGACTCCCAGTATCACAGGGGGTGTACATCCTCCTGTGATATTGTTTCTTATATTCAGGGGGAGAGGATGATATTACTCCCAATATCGCAGTGGTTGTACACACCTCCTGCGATATTGTTCCTGATATCCCGAAGGGGAAAACATAATATTTCTCTCAATATGGCAGGGGGTGTACACCTCCTTTGTAATATTGTTCTTAATATCCATAATGGGAGAGGATGACATGACTCCCAATATCACAAGAAGTGTACAGCCGCCTGTGATGCAGCTCCTAACATCTAAGTGGGGAGAGGATGATATTACTGCCCATGTCACACGAGTTGTAAAACCCTTTCGATATTTTGCCTACAATCCTGAGGGGAGAGGATGATATTGCTCCCAATATCGAAGAAGGCATACACCCCCCTGTGACACTATGCCCAATATCCACGTTGGGAGACGATGACATTATGCCTAATATCGCAGGAGATGTACACCCACCCTGGGATATTGTTCCTTATATAGAGAGGGGGAGAAGATGCTATTGCTCCCAATCACGCAGGGGCTGTGGCTCTACGCCCGTCCTGTGATATTGTTCTTAATATCCTACGGAAGAGAGGATGATGCTACACCCAATATCGCAGGGGGTGTACACCCACGCAGTGATATTGTTCTTAATGTAATCCACCCCCCACCACCAGGGATATCGTTCCTAATATCCAGGGGAAGAGAGGATAACATTATACCCAATATTGCAGG
>NW_022164628.1:0-1997 GCF_008728515.1 Papio anubis
TAGAAACTATATGCTATGACCACAATGTAAAATAAGTTAAAAATCAGTTAAAATGAGAATTGAAACGTGTATTTATATCTATATTTGTTCAAAAATTTAAATTAGTAGTACAAAAATCTATAACCTAATCCCCCCTTGCCCCCTAAAAGACATAAAAACCTTATAGAAGCAAACAAATGAAACAAGTTATTCTAAAGACCTGAGGTATGAGAATGGCACAGTTATCCTTTGCATACTCCCTGGACACATTTCCAAAGGAATCATCTTCCCATTTAATGGCAATGTAATAGGATGTGAAGTGGGACTGTTCCTGGAACTCAGAATTGGTGATGAAGGCCTAAAGCTGAGGACAAAGGCGCTCTCCTAGCCCACATTCTAATCAGTCAGCCCCCAAATTTTCTAACAGTGTGCAAAATTAGTCTCACTGTCACCACCTCCACAACATCATACAACCTAAGCTGTGAGAATAAGGGTAGGAGAACAAAGAAGAGGAGGGAGTCCTGGGCACAGTCAACTTTGTGGGATGTACAGTACTTCAGATGAGATGCCTTCTCTCTCTGGAAGTCAAGTGTATTTTTATCACCCTTAATTTTGAGCACATTCTTCTATGTTTTCATCTAATAGTTTAAAATTTTGTTTCTCACATTAATGTTCTAACACTTCTGGAATGGATTCTTGTGTGCAGTGTGAGGTAGGAATCCAATTTTACTTTTTTTTCACTTAAAGATAACCAATTGCCTCTGTGCAATTTATTGAATGACTTATCCTTGCTGCACTATCCACAACACCAGCTTTGTTAAACATTAAGTTTCCATCTTTGCTGGTCTCTTTCAGGGCTCTGTTTTCCATTGAGGGGATGGAGATCTCAGGGAGGGTTCATGGGTGCAATAAGGAAGAGGTACCACAGAGACATGAAGCCTCCAGGAATTTCACTGGAGGAATTCCATACATGATGTCTAAAAATGAAAAATGAAGTAATTTCAGCATATTATTTAGAGGTCTTGTGGTATTATCAAAATAATTAGCTAAATGATTGGTAAGTTATTATCTGTAAGAAGAATAGTGGAATGAAAGAAAGGATGGGGAATTTTGAATTTTCTTACTGAGCCACATAGACCCTATAAACTGAAAAGATACAAGACCTTGCTAAAAATGAAAGCAACAAATAAATACCATCAGACAACATGCCTTTTTTTGCATTATGGAAGGTTAGGAAACCCTAAGGTGCATTTTTGCCATGTGGCACCTTGGGACAGTCATTTCTCTTCTTTACTTCATGAACAACATTCTCAACTGTCAGAGAGAGAGGTACCAGTTGGGGTCTCCTATTGTATTAGCAATGCTTGCTTCCTTTAACTGGGTATGTGATGTCATTATTGCTGTTTTTTTTTTTTTTTTTTTTTTAACATGCTTGTGTATGTCTGAAATATTTCACAGAAATTTCTTACCCTGGGAAAATGTCTCTACAAGGTCCTATAATATTACATTAACCTGATTAGGTCTATTTTCTTTATTAAAGTGAAGAGCAAAAGAGGAAATGGCGGCTCACAATATCCTAACCACGAGCACAGTGCCTGACACATAGCTGGCTGAAAAAATTTTATCTGTGGATTAAGTAAAAGGTGTCCTGTAGTTCAGCTAGCTAGCATAGCTTGCTCTTTCTCATTCTCCAAACTCTACCCATGGATTAAAGCTGAGATCAAAGCCCCTCCCCTGACTCCTTCCTGAGCCTTTCACTGATGACCAGTGTCATCTCTCTGAATCCATCCACTATTTGTGGTCTGTCCTATAAAAGAGGGAGAGAAAAGAGAATAGACATTTTATTGAGCTCTTAGAAGCACACGTTTTTTTCTCAGTTCATCTTCCCATTATTTCTGTGAGATACATATACCTTTGTTAGTGTTTGTTCATGCCAATACAATTTGGTAAGCACTCACTATTGACCATGCATTTTAGAAAGTTCTGGAAACACAACAACAAAAGAAATGCAGTAAAAC
>NW_022164629.1:0-1996 GCF_008728515.1 Papio anubis
GTGTGCAGTGGCGCAATCTCGGCTCACTGCAAGCTCCGCCTCCCGGGTTTACGCCATTCTCCTGCCTCAGCCTCCCGAGTAGCTGGGACTACAGGCGCCCGCCACCGCGCCCGGCTAATTTTTTCTATTTTTAGTAGAGACTGGTTTCACCATGGTCTCGATCTCCTGACCTTGTGATCCACCCGCCTCGGCCTCCCAAAGTGCTGGGATTACAGGCGTGAGCCACCACGCCCGGCCATTATATCACTCTTAAGCTTTTGCATCCTCCTAACTCAGCTCCCATTTACAAATGAGAACATAGAATATTCTCCATTTCATTCCTGAGTTACTTCACTTAGAATAAAGCTGGCCAGGTGCATCCTTAATAGCTGGGAAACACCTTCGTATTGCTTGCGGCTGTCCCTTTAAAAGCCGGTTGCGGCCGGGCGCGGTGGCTCAAGCCTATAATCCCAGCACTTTGGGAGGCTGAGACGGGCGGATTACGAGGAGAGGAGATCGAGACCATCCTGGCTATCATGGTGAAACACCGTCTCTACTAAAAAATACAAAACACTAGCCGGGCGTCGTGGTGGGCGTCTGTAGTCCCAGCTACTCGGGAGGCTGAGGCAGGAGAATGGCGTAAACCCGGGAGGCGGAGCTTGCAGTGAGCTGAGATCCGGCCACTGCACTCCAGCCTGGGCGACAGAGCGAGACTCCGTCACAAAAAAAAAAAAAAAAGGCCGGGCGCGGTGGCTCAAGCCTGTAATCCCAGCACTTTGGGAGGCCGAGGCGGGTGGATCACAAGGTCAGGAGATCGAGACCATGGTGAAACCAGTCTCTACTAAAAATAGAAAAAATTAGCCGGGCGCGGTGGCGGGCGCCTGTAGTCCCAGCTACTCGGAGGCTGAGGCGGGAGAATGGCGTGAACCCGGGAGGTGGAGCTTGCAGTGAGCCGAGATCGCGCCACCGCACTCCAGCCTGGGCGACAGAGCGAGACTCCGTCTCAAAAAAAAAAAAAAAAAAAAAAAAGAGTGATATAATGGCCGGGCGCAGTGGCTCACACCTGTAATCTCAGCACTTTGGGAGGCCGAGGCGGGCAGATCACGAGGTCAGGAGTTCGAGACCAGCCTGGCCAAATGGTGAAACCCCATGTCTACTAAAATGACAAAAATTAGCTGGCCGTGGTGGCAGGTGCCTGTAATCCCGGCTACTTGGGAGGCTAAAGCAGGAGAATCGCTTGAAACCAGAGGGTGAAGTTGCAGTGAGCCAAGATCGTGAACCTGCACTCCAGCTTGGGCAACAAGAGTGAAACTCTGTCTAAAAAAAAAAAAAAATAGTGATATAATGGACTTTGGGGACTTGGGCGGGGAAAATGGTGGGGTGAAGGATAGAAGACTACATATCAGCTACAGTGTACACTGCTTGGGTGACGGGTTCACCAACAGCTCAGAAATCGCCACTAAAGAGCTTATCCATGTAACCAAAAACCACCTGTGCCCCCAAAACTACTGAAATAAAAATAAAAATTTAATAAATAAATAAATATATCTTTGTCCTGGGAAAAATAATAATAATAACACACCAGCTGGGCGCAGTGGCTCAGCCTATAATCTCAACACTTTGAGAGGCTGAGGCAGGTGGATCACCTGAGGTCAGGTGTTCAAGACCAGCCTGGCCAACATTGTGAAACCCCATCTCTACTAAAAATACAACAATTAGCCAGGCATGGTGATGCACGCCTGTAATCCCAGCTACTCCGGAGGCTGAGGCAGGAGAATCGCTTGAACCTGGGAGGCGGAGGTTGCAGTGAGCTGAGATCATGCCACTGCACTCCAGCCTGGGTGACAGAGTGAGACTCTGTCTCAATAATGATAAAGATAATAAGAATAATAATAATAATGCACATATCCAGGTGCAGTGACTCACACCTGTAATCCACCACTTTGGAAAGCCAAGGCAAGAGTATTTCTAGGCCGGGCGCGGTGGCTCAAGCCTGTAATTCCAGCACTTTCGGAGG
>NW_022164630.1:0-1996 GCF_008728515.1 Papio anubis
AAAAAAACAGCCCCATCAAAAATTGGCAAAGGATATGAACAGACACTTCTTAGAAGAAGAAACATATGAAAACAAACTCAATATCAATGATCATTAGAGAAAAGCAAATCAAAACCACAATGATGTACTATCTCCTGCCAGTCAGAATGGCAATTATTAAAAAGTGAAGAAACAATAGATGCTGGTGAGACTGTGGAGAAATAGGAATGCTTTTCCACTGTTGGTGGGAATGTAAAATAGTTCAACCATAGTGGAGGATGATGTGACCATTCCTCAAAGATCTAGAACCAGAAATACTATTTGACCCAGCAATCCCATTTCTGGATATACACCCACAGGAATATGATTCATTCTACTATAATGACACATGCACATGTATATTTATTGAAGCACTATTTTCAATAGCAAAGATGGAACCAACCCACATGCCCATCAATGACAGTCTGGATAAAGAAAATGTGGTAGATATATACCATGGAATACTACACAGCCATAAAAAGGAATGAGTTCATGTCCCTTGCAGAAACATGGATGAAGCTGGAAGTCATCATCCTCAGCAAACTAACATGGGAACAGAAAACCTATCACCGCATGTTCTCACTGCTAAATGGGAGTTGAACAACGAGAACACATGGACACAGTGAGAGGAGCAACACACACCAGGGCCTGTTGGGGAGTCAGGAGCAAGGGGAGGGAACTTAGAGGACGGGTGAATGGGTGCAGCAAACCACCATGGCAGACTACACGTATGTAACAAACCTGCACATTCTGCCCATGTATCCTGGAACTTAAAGTAAAATAAATTAAATTAAATAAAAAAAGAAAATGCATGTCTTACATGTACACATACGTTCATTGCAGCCTTATTCACAATAGCAAAGTCTTGGAATCAACCTAAATGCTCATCAATGGTAGACTGGATAAAGAAAATGTGGCACATATACACTGTAGAATACTATACAGCCATAAAAAAGAATGAAATTATGTCCTTTGCAGGAACATGGATGGAATTGGAGGCCGTTATTCTTAGCAAACTAGTGCAGGAACAGAAAACTATATATCACAAGTTCTCACTTAAAAGTGGGAGCTAAATGATGAGAATACATGGGTGCGTAGAGGGGAACAACACACACTGGGGTCCACTTGAGAGTGGAGGGTGGGAGGAGGGAGAGGATCACAAAAGTAGCTAATGGGTCCTAAGGCTTAATACTTGGGTGGACACTAATGGGTATAGAAATAATCTGTACAACAAAACCCCATGATACAAGTTTATCTATATAACAAACCTGCACGTGTGCCCCTTATCTAAAAATAAACATTAAATTAAAACAAACAAACAAACATAGTGCATGTCTGGAAAGAGCATATGGTTGGGTTCCGTGTTTTTTTAAACCAAGTCACACAATCTCTGCCCTTCATTAAAGAGTTGATTCATATAGGTTTTTGTCATTATTGATATGACAAGTTTTAGGTCTACCATGTTATTTTCCCAGTTTTGGTTTCTCTGTTCCTCTTGTCCTGACCCATGTCTTATTAGAAACCAAAGAAACAAAAGAAAGTAGAGTAACATCTTTAAAGTGATGTGAAACAAAGAGGTCAACTAAGAATTCTATATCCAGCATAGATGTCCTTCAAGGATAGGCAAATTAGGAGATATTTCAGGTAAAAGAAAATTAAGAGAATTTGCCACCAGCAGATCTGTACAATAACAATTGGTAAAGAAAATTCTTCAGTCTAGAGGCAAATGATACCAGGTGGAAAATTAGATTATCAGAAAAGATGAAGATGATCAAAAATGGTAAATATTGAGCTAAGTGCAAAAGGCTATCTTCCTCCTCTCATTTATTCTTACTTTATATACATAGAACTGTTTAAAGATAAGAAAAAGTTTTTTTTTATCATGGGACTTACAACCTATATAGATACATTCCATATAATATCGATACCATAAAGATGGACATTTTATAGAGGATAAATGGTTGCAATATTTCTGTAT
>NW_022164631.1:0-1996 GCF_008728515.1 Papio anubis
GTCTCCAACCACCAGGGCACTGACATTAACTCTGTGTCCTTTTAGGTTCCCCTGAGGAGAGCCTGAGTTTAAAATCTCTACCACGAAGTGAGGAAGACTATGATGATGCCCAGGTAAGACCCCCTTTCTTTGCCTTCTAAGGAAATGCAACTTTCCTGATGTGAGAAACAAACTCACCCATCCACACCCAAAGAATGCACTCAGAGGCCTGCAGAACAGAGAAAGTGAGACTTTTAATGATGGTCTTGCAAGATCGGGTGTCTGATGGGCAGACACACCCAGCACAGTTTCAACAAGCAATCCACAATGCATTGCTATCCTAGTCAGCTCAGGGGCTCTTCAAGTATTTGACTTATGACCTAAGTAGCTGGGTAGGCTGATAAGAACAGACAAAGAGCTATTTTGCAGGCTAGTAAACTTTCAACTTAGACTAAACTTCTTTGTTAAAATGAGGACAACTAAGTGGGGTGGAAGCGGGGAGCCAACAAGCCGGCATTGCCTATCCAACCAGGAGCCTAGTGTTTCTTCTGTCCTTTGCTGACCTAAACATGTTCAAGGCACTTTGCCTTAAAAATGGACCACTGTATATATTATTTCCTTCACCTGATTTCTTTCCTTCTCAATTAATGTTGATATAAGAATATGATGAGGCACATTATGTACAACATACACAATAGTCCTTCTTGGGGTGGAGTTCAGTGGGAACGTCTTCCCATCTAATACATGACACACTAGGATGTTTTTAAATGACAGCATCCATCATCAACTGTAATGCAGAGGCATTTTCCTCCACACCAGTTTTCCTCTTTGAATTACGCATTGTACTAATTTACCAATCTAAATCAACTTCAAAGAAATTCTGTGGGAAAAAGCTCTTGTATTTTCCACACATGTCCTCTATGCTAGAATGCTTTGTCTTTGACATGGACTCAACCACTGTTTTACAACTAGTTTTCTGAAGTCATGAAGAAACTAACAGGTCTGTGTAAGGGGTGTAGCAGAATTGATCTGATCCTCATAGCATCATCTTTTCTCTCGTTGCAGATTTTACCATCACCCATCCAGGGTACGTACCTTGAATTAACTCACTTTCTGAGAAACAAACTTGTTGGCTTTAATATACAGAAACCTTAATCTGGGTTCCTGTTAAAAACTATTGGGGATCTGGTTAGAGCAAATGATTTTGCAAGTGTATAGCTGTGAGTAGAGGGGCTGTAGAAATGTGTGTGAACCCAGAGGACCAACCAGGAGATTTTGTGTGAGCCAGTGTGTCTTTACCTGGAGTAGGAGAAGTGAGTGCAGCTCTCACTGACTTATCCTGATGTTGGTGGTTCTAAAGAGTGGATTCTGGAGAATCTCATCAGGGAAGAGGATGCCTTTCCAGGTAGGTAAGAAGATTTCAGGTGGGATCTAATAAAACAGCATTTCTAGGAACCTTCATGTTATGCCTGCTGCTTGGGAGGCTGAGGTAGGGTGTAGAAAGAGAAAAAAAAATAGTAAATATAAGCCATGTTTGTTCTTTTCAAAGTTTAATGTCATCATGGTGGGAAGTGTTATGTTTATGGGCTTTTGCGTATCCTGTGTTTTCGATCACCTCTTCTTGCTTTATTATTTAAAGATGATTTTTCTGAGAATACCTGCTCTTTTCTGTCTCTGCCACTACAAAATCTCAGAGCCTGTGGTTTGGGACACAGTTCTACCACAGGCAGTTACTTCATCCTGGATATAAAATTATTCTGCAGTGTGCCCAAATGCTTAGGAGAAATTGATCCTCACCTTATGAACTGTTAAGTTTCATGACCACATATTCCTTTGTCTGTCCTTGCTGTTTATCTCTGGTATCAAGCCATCTCCCTAGGCACAGAGGACAGAATGTAAACTCACTCTGGGCTCACTGCAAAAGCTGCAGTGTGTTGGAAATGCAGGAAGAAGCAGAACCTTGAGCACACTGTCAGCATTCCATTTCTTCATTTGAATGAGAATATGCAGTTTTACC
>NW_022164632.1:0-1996 GCF_008728515.1 Papio anubis
AGCAATTCTCCTGCCTCAGCCTCCTAACTAGCTGGGATTACAGGCATTCACCAACATGCCCAGGTAATTTTTGTATTTGTAGTAGAGATGGGCTTTGACCATGTTGGCCAGGCTGGTCTCAAACTCCTGAGCTCAGGTGATCTGCCCATCTCGGCCTCCCAATGTGCTGAGATTACAAGCGTGAGCCACCGCGCCCCGCCAATGATTGTTAAAAGCTTGGTGTGTGGTCTTCTCAACTTTATGTGCATATGTATCTATACATAGAAAGAGAGAGAGAGACACTGTCTTCTCAGCAAAAATAGGATCTGAGTCTTCATACTGTTCTGCAACTGTTTTTCACATAAGACCTTATCACATTTTATATGTATGTACATGTCATTCTTTTGAACAGCTAAATACTATTCCATAGTTTGAGTATAATGAATGAAGCTCTCAGGTTCCCTATTTTTCACTCTTACATTGTGCAATGAACATCCTTGAACATAATTCTTGCACACTGGTCTGAGTATTGTGCTGTAGCAGCTGGATCTCCTGCAGTTTGCAGCACTGGATCATGAAGTTGGCATATCAAAACGTTTAACAGACCGGGCGCGGTGGTTCACGCCTGTCATCCAAGCACTTTGGAAAGCTGAGGCGGGTAGATCACTTGAGGTCAGCAGTTGGAGACCAGCCTGGCCAACATGGTGAACCTTGTCTCTACTAAAAATACAAAAATTAGCTTGGCGTGGTGGTGCATGACTATAATCTCAGCTACCCGGGAGTCTGATGCACGAGAATCACTTGAACCTGTGTGGTGGAGGTTACAGTGAGCCCAGATCGCCCCACTGCACTCCAGCCTGGGAAACACAGTGAGACTGTCTCAAATAAAAAAAAAAAAAACGTTTAACAGACACTGATCAACAGCCTCTGGAAACAGTTATAGCACCAACCACATTGCATAACTGCCTTGCAAACAGCAGTTTTGATTTGAGAAACAAATGAAATCTAAAAATATGCCATCCACACATTTGGAATACAACTTTTAGGGGTTCAAAGGCCCCCTACCCTGAAGCCCACATAGGACTCCTGGTAAGACCCCCTTTACAGGAAGACCCTAACAGGTCAATGAAAAGCTGTGATTGCATCTTTTTTTTCAAAACGTCACCAGAACTCCTCAGGCAGGAGCTAGTGCAGTGTGGGCTGCCTGTGACTCACATGAGGAGCTTAGCCCAGGAGGACAGAGACAGGAAACTGCCATGCACAGCTCTGCGGTTAGGTGAACCTGACGATTTTCTTGTGTGTCCTGCAGGTGATTGCAAATAACTAACCAAAAGAAGTCCCCGGGACAGTTTCAGACTTGGAAAGGTCACAGAAGGAAATTAATATTATAATAAAATGACAGTTATGCAAATCACATCTTGATGAGAGATTTATTAGCAATCCATCCTAACATCCAGGGCCCTAAAAACCATGAGTAGGCTGGGCACAGTGGCACAGCCCTGTAATCCCAGCACTTAGCACTTTGGGAGGCCAAGGCAGGCAGGAATTCAAGACAAGCCTGAGTAACATGGCATAACCCTGTCTCTACTAAAAATACAAAAAGTAAATGGGCGAGGTGGTACGCACCTGTAGTCCCAGTCACTCAGAAGGCTGAGGTGGGAGGATCGCTTGAGCCCTGGAGGTAGAGACTGCAGTGAGCCAAGATCTCGTCATCGCACTCTAGCCTGGGCGACAGTGAGACCCTGTCTCAAAAAAAAAAGGAAAAGAATTTTGCATCTGCGTCTCCCTGCCCGACTCAGACCTCAAGGACCCAGCCCACTCTAGAACCTGACACATGACATTATTGTCAAACAACATATAAATGGAGCACTAAGCTCCAGGGAGGGAAGTGGGCTGTAGCGGCCTCCTCCACTCTGCCTCCTCTGCCTCTTTCCTCCCCTCCCAGCAGAGAAGCCTGGATTTCTGTGCAGGCGCTGCCCCACCGGATCCCGGAGGTTCTGGGTGAAACCTCATGGCC
>NW_022164633.1:0-1996 GCF_008728515.1 Papio anubis
AGGCTTGAGCCACCGCGCCTGGCCATCATTCATTTATTTTTAAGATACAGTTACACTTTGTCAATTGGCTGGTTTGCAGGGGTGTGATCATGGGTCACTGCAGCCTCAAACTCCCAAACTCAGATGATCCTTTTATTTCAGCCTGTCAAGTAGCTGGATTACAAGTAAGTACCATTACACCCAGCTAGTTATTTATGTATTTTTTGTAGAGATAGGGTTTTGCCATGTTACCCAGACTTGTCTTGAACTTCCGGGATCAAGTGAATAGCCCACCTTGGCCTCCCAAAGCCCTAGGATTAATTTCTTTTTATTAAGTAGCTTAATTAATTTATATTTAAATTGATTGTTTAAAGAAAGGAAGTTAGTTACTAGTTTGTTATTGTTTTATGTGTTTTTTTCCAGTTTTACTGCCTTAATTTTTGTTTATTTTAATTGTGTAGTGACATGCTTTGATTATTTATTTATTTATTGAGACAGAGTTTTGCTCTTGTTGCCCAGGCTGGAGTGCAATGGTACGATCTTGTCTCACCACAATCTCTGCCTCCTGGGCTCAAGCCATTCTCCTGCCTCTACCTCCCCAGTAGCTGGGATTACAGGCACGCACTACTATGCCGGCTAATTTTTTATATTTTTAGTAGAGACAGGGTGGAGACAGGGTTTCTCCATGTTGGTCAGGCGGGTCTCGAACTCCCGACCTCGACCTCAGGTGATCTGCCCACCTCGGACTCCCAAAGTGCTGGGATTATAGGTGTGAGCCACCGAGCCTGGACTTAATTTTTTTAAATATGTGTATTTATTAATATATTAATATTTCATTTTGCCTTTTTTTTTTTTTTTTTTTTGAGATAGAGTTTCACTGTCTTCACAGAGTTTCATTGCACCTGAGGCTGGAGCGCAATGGTGTGACCTCAGTTCACTGTAACGTCTGCCTCCCAGGTTCAAACAATTCTTGTGCCTTAGTCTCCCAGGTAGCTGGGATTAAAGGCATACACCGTAACGGCCAGCTAATTTTTGCCACGTTGGCCAGGCTAGTCTCAAACTTCTGGCCTCAAGCAATCCACCTGTCTCCGCCTCCCAAAGTGCTGGGATTACAGGTGTGAGTCACTGTGCTTGGCCTCATTTTTCATATTCTATAGAAGTTTAAGGGTTTTATGCACCATCATTATTATAGTAAAGAATGTGTGTCTATATATTTGCATTTAATAAAGAGCTTTATGTTTACAAATATTTTTATAATGGTGTCCATTTTTCAACATAAGGGACTCATTTTAGCATACTTTTTTTATATGCAGTGTCTTACTATGTTGCTCAGGCTGATCTTCAACTCCTGCTTTGAAGTGATCTGACTGCCATGGCCTCCTAAAGCTGTTGAATTACAGGCATGAGCCACTGTGCTTGGCCACCACGTAACATTTTTTGTAGAAGTATTCTAGTGGTGATAAACATCCTCACCTTTTATCTTGGAAAGTCTTTATTTTAATCTTGTTTTTGAAGTCAAATAATTGTGAATCAAGTATTATTGGTTAGAGTTTTTTTATTACATCAAAACTTGGAAAGTTTTCAGACATTTTTGTCTTTAAGAAAGCTCTGGATTACTTTTATTTTTCAATATTCTTCTAAGATTTCTTTCATGAATATATTGATGTACTTGATGGTGTCTAGTAAGTTTTACCTTCCATGTTTTAATTTTCTTCTGCAATTTTATAGCTTTGAGTTAGATAATTTTAGGATATGCGCCACCTCATACCAATCAATTGTATTTTGATGTTATATTATATTGTGTGTGACAGTATTTATGTCGTACAATTTAAGACAGTGTGGAGCAAAGTCAAATATGAATCAGCCATATGTCTACTGCCAATATAATTATCTCTGTTTGCCTCTATGAATATTATCCTTGTATTTTTTATAACTTGTTTATTTGTGGTGTTGGTTTGTTGTGAATGGTTGTTTAATCTTGTCTAGGTGAGAAGTCAAAAAAATTCTCCTAATTTCA
>NW_022164634.1:0-1995 GCF_008728515.1 Papio anubis
GCAGGGGGAATTGGGTGAGGATGGGCATTTCAGGGGTGGGAAGCCCAAGAGCTCAGGCCTGGTGCTGGCCATCAGGGCCTCCGTGAGAGGCTGTGCACAGCCTCACTGGTAAGAGGGAAGGGTGAGGGGAGGGAATTCCCTTTTGTGGCTGAACAATGAGGTGGACAAGATGAATAGACCTCTCTGGGAGCATCTCCATGCCAGAATGAGGAGATGAGCTTGGCTTTCTGGGCAGTAAGGACCCCTAGAGATGCTCCAGGAAGGGCAAAGCCTGCCTTCATTACTAGGGAAACCCGTGCCTCAAACGCCCAGCCAGTGTCCTCCATGGGCAGAACGGCAAACTGGCTCAGAGGATGGCCTCTGAGCT
The DNA here is from genome assembly GCF_008728515.1 of Papio anubis. Taxonomy (NCBI): domain Eukaryota; kingdom Metazoa; phylum Chordata; class Mammalia; order Primates; family Cercopithecidae; genus Papio; species Papio anubis. The sequence continues at coordinate 368 of NW_022164634.1, forward strand.
AGACTCCCTGGATTTGAATCCTAGCTCTGCACTTACTCCCTGTGCAACCTTGGGTAGGTTGCTTGACTTCTCTGTCCCTGTTGGCTCATGTCTCTGTTGGTAATAGGAATACTTAAGCCATAGGCCTTTTGTGAGGGTTAAATGGGTTAATATGCATAAAGTTTGCCAGTGCATGGCACATAGTAAATACTCATAAGTATCTGCTACTATTAGAAATTACTAGCCTTTTATCAGTTCGAGGCTTTCTGGAAATTTGACCTTGCGACTTGTAGAAATATTTCCTGATGCCTCCAAACCGTAAACAAACAGGATTTTTTTTTTTTTAATCCTGTATGGCTAGGACTTACTGAAGAACAAACAGAGAGGGGAGAGGAGGGGTAAACAGAGGCATTCATTACTAACCAAATTCTCAAAGTTTCCTGGGAATCAGCAGAGTGAAGAGTCTGCCCCAGAGCTTCAGTTTCCCCCTCTGCTTTGAAAAGTGAGGGACCCTATTGTATTAGTTGGGGTCACCCTAAGAGGAGATTGAGTTGAGGTCTTGGATGCAGGAAGTCTAGTTGAGAGGTAGCACAGCTGTTGGGAGTTTAGGTGGGAGAGGACCCCCTACCTTCAAGTAGCACTAGGAGGAGCTGGGAAAGGGGGGCACGGAAGTGGGAGGCACGTTATTGCTATGAGTGGCTGGGCTGGGAACTGAGGAATTTATCACTGACTCCCATTCCACATCGACCAAGGGTGGCTCCTAGTAGCACTGGCTCACCCCCCTTCCAGGCTGCCCCTTTGCCAGGGTGCTGGAAAAAGTCCCTACAGAGGCTGAGAGGGAGACAGGACTTGGGGTGGGCCAATGTTGGCATGCACAGGAGCTGCCCCATCCGGTTTCAGGTGAATGCAAATGTGGGGTAGAGGATCAAGAGCACCTGGACCCCACATGCCCCCAAAGAGACTCATCCTCTTGAGGATTGTTTCGGGTGGGCCTCCCTCTGCTAGGAAGAACAGACCCACTGGAGCAGCTCTGCTGATGGGCTTAGTGCAGGACACAGACTTGGAAAGAGGAATGTAGTACCGCAGGGCCTCAGGAAGGCAATGAGGACTGGAACACTGAGTGATGCCAAGGAAGCCTCTGTGCCTCTCAGGCACCACATCTGTTTCTTCATGCAGCTCTGTCCCCTCTCCCGCTCTTCACCCTTCCTCTCCAGATGAACTTTCTCCATTCACCAGTTCAGGGTCTCTCCCACGGTCCACACAACCATGAAGCTCAGCTAACTCAGGCCAGCTCTTGGTGTTGTGATGGTGAAACCCCGGAAAGATGGAAATTTATTATTCCATCTTGGGTGCATCAGCTCTGTGGGGTGGAGGATGCTTGAGTTGGCTGCTCCAGAAGCGGAGCCTGAGAGGAGATCTGTGGACTATCGGTGCCCCATAAGGGAGCAGGGTAAGCAGAGCAGGACAGGGACACAGGAGTGACAGAGCCTGCAAGGGAAAATTTCAGGCAAAGGCTGCAGCAGGCAGCTTCACTCACTCCTGCAGGGAATTCGGGAGGGCAGGTGACTCCTCAGAGGTGTCCCAAACTGAGACTTTCACATCCCTGCACTAGCACTGTTGGAGACCACCCTTGAGGAAAAATAGACTCC
>NW_022164635.1:0-70052 GCF_008728515.1 Papio anubis
GAAAGAAAGAAAGAAAGAAAGAAAGAAAGAAAGAAAGAAAGAAAGAAAGAAAAAGAAAACCAATACATTAAAAAGATCACTGACCATGATCAAGTAGAATTCATCCCAGCAATGCAAGGATGGTTCAACATACACAAATCAATAAACAAATGTGATGCAATTACATTAACAGAATCAAGAACAAAAGTCACATGATTTTTTTCAATAGATCATTTCATTTTTTAATGAAAAAGTCAACAAAATTAAACATCCCTTTATGATAAGAACTCTCAACAAACTGGGCATAGAAGGAACATACCTCAAAACAAGAAAGGCCACAAACCTCCAGTTAACATCATACTGAATGGAGAAAAAATTGAAAACCAGATTTCTCTAAGATCTGGAACAACACAAAGATGTCCACTTTTATCATTTTATTCTTCATAATACTGGAAGTTTTAGCCGGAACAATTAGGGAAGAGAAAGAAGTAAATGGTATCCAAATTGGGAGGGAAGAAGTCACATTTTCCTTGTTGCAGACATGATGCTACGTTTAGAAAAACCTAAAGACTCTACCAAAAACCAGAACTGATGAACAAATTCAGTAAATTTGCAGGATACAAAACCAACATACAATAATCAATAGCATTTATAAACGCAAACAGTGAACAAACTGGAAAAGGAATTGAGAAAGCAATCCCATTTACGATAGCTGCAAAAAATATAAAATGCCTAGCAATAAATTCAACAGCAGAAGTGAAAGATCTCTACATGTAACACTATAAAATACTGATGAAAGAAATTGAAGAGGACACAAGTAAATGGAAAGATATGGTCACAGATTGGAATAATTGATATTGTAAGAATGTCAATACCATCTAAAGCAATCTACAGATTCAATGCAATCCATATCAAAATAACAATGACATTCTTCACAGAAATAGAAAAAAAAAAACCCCAAAATTTACATAGAGCCACAAATGACCCTGAATACATAAAACAATATTGAGCAAAAAGAACAAATCTGGAGACATCACACTAGCTGACTTCAAAATATGCTACAAAGCCATAGTAACCAAAGAGCATGGTACTGTTATAAAAACAGACACATAAATCAATGGAACAGAATAAAGAATTCAGAAATGAATATACTCATTTATAGCCAACTAATTTTCAACAAAGGTACCAAGATCATACATTGAAGAAAGGACAATCTCTTTAAAAAATGATGCTGGAAAATCTGGATATGTATAAGCAGACAAATGAAGCTATACCTCTATCTCTTTCCATATAAAAAATCAAATAAAAATGGAGTATAGACTTAAATCTAAAACTTATTATGTATTGATCAGATCATCAATATCCCATATCACTAAAAGTTATTTATTTAAATTTGTTGTAAGAAAGGAAAAAAATTGAATATAAAGAGATATGCTGATCCAAGGTCTAAAGTAAAAGAAGTCAGAGATGTTATATTTTGGAACCTGAATATAAAATATATATATTTGAAGAATTGTTAAAGTGTTTTATGAAAACAAGAATACATTTTTCTAAGAGAAGTAGAACTGATATGAAATTATTGGTAGATAGTTTAAAACATTGATTCTACAGACAAATGCTAAATTCAGTCTTTGATTTTGACTTATGTAAAACTAAATTTCTTATATCAGGTAGTGACTTCAAACTTTCAAATGGTAAATTTACTCTCATTTTTACCTTTGTACTAACATACGGAAATTACTATCTTTTGTAATAATGTTATATCTTTCATATATATTTTGGAAATATGACAAAAACTAGCATTTATGAATATGTATGGAGTGTTATAATGGCATTTCTATCTGCTCAGTTTGTCAAGATTAAATATGACTTTATATGGTTCTACACTTAAATAGTAACCACATAATTATAACCCCTTGAATAACAATTTACAATTGAAGATTTACAAACAGCTTTTCAACCATTACTTTCTTGATCTTTACAACTTACTCTGAGGGCTTAATGTGGTAACTGTTAGCATTTCTGATTTATAGAGGGAGAAAATGAAATAGGCAGGTGAGATTATTTATTTGTAATGGATATTGACTGAGCTGGGAATGAAGCCAGCACTCCTGTTCATTCTCCAGACCTGTAGCTTGGTTATGGAATCTAATGATTCATTATTTTAATTGAGTTACAATAACATAGCAAATTACTTGACACCTGACATTCTGTTAAGTGGAACCACACATCTAAAGTTCTGTAATCAATGAAGTTAACAATAGCATCTTTAGCATAGTTTAAATAGAGGACTTTATGAATCTAAACTAAATCTATTAATGTAAAATACTAAGTGGTAATGATGCCATTATGCATATTTTACTTTATTATAATGGAAATTTGATAATCTTAGAATACCTTATGGAAAGAATCAATCAAATTCATCTTTTCATTATATAGAATATCATGATCTATAGATACCACAAATCTATGTTGAATAACGGCTAGCTAGCTGTACTTGTGTTTTATTCAACATGCAACTTTAATTGTGTTATAATATAAAAACCAAATAATGGAAAGCTGTTATATGGGGTCCACAAGAGAACACCAGACATAGTGATATTTATTAGGTTATAGCATTGAACAAATATTGGGTTTTGTCCAGTAGACAAGGCCTCTTGTGTCTAAAAGGCAGATAAAGACTTGCAGTATGGAGTAAAACAAAACTGATTCAAAATATAGATTGCCATCAGTCTTTTAAGAGACAGTAAAACCTGTCTCTACAAAAAATATAAAAATTAGCCAGGGATGGTGGTGCATGCCTGTAGTCCCAGCTACTTGGGAGGCTGAGGTGGCAGGATGGCTTGAGCCCAGGAGGCAGAGGTTGCAGTGAGCTGAGATTGTGCCACTGCACTTCAGCCTGGGCACAAGAGCCAAGACCTGTCTCAAAAAAAAAAAAAAAAAAAAAAGAGTTCATAACATTTAAGATTTACAGATTTTCTATATATTTATTAGCATATTTATTGAAGATGTGTTGGAAAGATTGAGCATTTCTCTTTGTAACAAATACACATGTGAGAACAGATCCTTGACGGGGATTTAATCCAGGGCCATTTAATCCAGTGAACCAAAGAAATTGTGATGATTCTGAGCAGTATTTGGACACCAGGAGAGGTTGCTCTGATAAGATTTCTCAACAGCATTCTAAATACAATGAAGGTATCCATGTTACTTTTATAGTAGTTTGTTTCCATGATTGCAGTTCACTTATTTCTTCAGTAATTTTTGTATATATTTGTAGGACTGATATATATGTATTAGAGTTGGTGCCACTGGATATATATATACACACACACACACACACACACGTATATACACATATATATACACACACATCACACTCATTAAAAAAGTGCAAAATAAAGGAAATTTGGTTCTTGTTTGCCTACATTTTCCTCCAGTTTCACACTTAGTCTCCTGTATTGATTTGGTTCCAAAGACTTTCAGGTTGCATTTCCTAAAACTTCCTAATACAGAGATTCTTCCTCATGTGTTCATTGTGGGAATGCTCTTGGGAGAGAGTGAAGGAAGCAGGATATGGTAGGGGAAGAATAATTTGGTCTTAGGAGTGTCTAGTCTCAACCCACAATGAAATTTGGAGGGAAATGTACAAACAATAGATTTAGTAAACTAGAGGCAGGTGGAACATTCAATTCAGTCTTTGGCGAAGTTCAATTCCAGGGGCCTGGAGGGGAGTAGGGTGTAACTACCCAGTCAGATTGGCATTCATCTAGCTGAGGGAAATTATTTAGACAAGGGAGTAGGTGGGAGTTATCAGCCAACACTTTAGCTGGGGAATAGGTACTGCTCACTTTAATGAGTATTTGGGCCGATGTCAATAGTACCACTACAATCTTCTCCCTGCTCTACTCAGATGCACCTGCTGGTCACATTATGTTCTCTACATCCAGACACAGCTTCTCTAGTATTTTCATTTGTCAAAATTTCTGAGAAAATTGTTAAGAACAGCATTACATTACAGTTGCCACAGTTTCAGTTGATTTCAATATTATAATTAATACTTAAAATATCACTCTTCCATTAGATTCTTCCTCTCTTTGGCTAGCTTTTATACTGGTTTATATGTCTTGCCTGGGAGTCTAAATAAGATCCTTACCCATAAGTTGTTTGGTTCCTGGTTACTATGTCCTATCAAGTCTTAATAGCTGCACTTGTGTTTTTATAGTTATAACTGTGCATGCAAGTTATCAAGAGTCAACCAATTGATTGCAAAATATATTTCTCCCTGTCCCTATTATGTAGCAGCAGCCCTAAATCCTCATGAAGACCAGAATCAATTTCCCCTGTTAGTGTGGGAGCTCATTTCTATACTTATTGCTCTAATTGCATGAGGGGTACAAAATGACCAGGCAGAAGACATATTTTTATACCTAGAGGGACTGTAACTGTGTACCCTGGCATAATAATACATGCTCTGGGAAACAGAAACTCTAGACTGGCAAAGCCTAAACCTGTGGGGACAGGAAACGGAAATTCCCAAATAAGTCTCTAGGAATAAGTGATGATGACCAGGACCACTCCTACATCCGCCTTTGATTACTAAACCCATATGGTGTGGATCAACACCATAAAATGACAATTAGTATAAAATATATACCACATGGGGAAGGGTAGCACCCCGTGCTTGTAGGGGATAACATCTTCAAGCTGGCACCGCAGCTGTATCTACAAGAGGTTATTTCATTGCTCTCTTAGGCTGGTAGTTTCCAACTGCGCATTATGTGGTAGGACTAATTGATTTGATGGCTGTATTTCTTTTTAAAGGTAAAGTGGGTACCTTGGTCTGAGGAGATATTATTATGTAGGATATTATATTAGGAGATGAAAATGCTGTGAAACCTTGGTAGCAGTGCTGGCTGAATCACTGTGAGGAAGAAAGGTGAACACATACCCAGAAGGTATATCAATTTTGATCACAAAAAAATATTGCCCTTTTGAGAGTAGAAGAGGTTCAATGTCATCATTTTTCCACCAAATGTCTGATTCGTTTCCTTGTGGGTGGGTACTATACTGGGGACTTAGCATGGTCTCTCTCTGCTCCTGACAGGTTGGACATATTAACAGGAGGAAAAGCAGATCAGCCCTAGTGAGGGGGAGCCTATGCTGGTGGGCTCATGCATAATTTCGCTCTCTGTCACCATGACTATTCGATTCTTGACCCAAATGCCAAAGCTCTGAGGTGGCTACAGTGACTAGATACTTAATTCTCTTGGTACAGGGGCTTCTTTCTGGTGTATATTAATGTGTTATACAAATATCTCATTTTGCAGCTACTCCTGCAGGTTCATCCCCGATCTCCTTAACTTGATCTTGCAGTTTTACGGAAGGAATTTCCTGAAATTCCTTCCAGGATTCTGACTAACTCAGATTAGTCAGAAAAAAAAATTAAAAATAAAAGAAATTTAAAAAATTAAAAAAATAAATTACTTGAAAGACACAAACTACCAAAACTTACTCAAGAAGAAAGAGATAACTCAAATAGTCCTACATTTACTAAATAAGCAAATTTTTTAGTTAGAAAACCTGTCAAAAAAAGCTCTAGGTATAGATGTCTTCTCTTGTGAATTAGGCCAAATGTTTAAGAGAGAAAATATACCAATTTTACTAAAAACTCTTCCAGAAAATTGAAGAAGAAGGAATACTTTCCAACTTATTCTATGAAGTCAGTATTTCCCTGAGACCAAAACTAGACAAAAATATTACATAAAATTTCAAATTATTGTCATTCAGGGACATAGATGGAAATATTCTAAACAATACTTTAGAAATATAATTTAACTATGCATAAAATAAAACTTATGATCAAGTGTGTTTATCATAGGAATGTGAGGTGTTTAAAATAAAAAATCAGTGTAATTTGCTACATTTAAAAACTAAAACAAAACAAAATAAAAGCCCAATAGATAGTGACAATTCATTCCTTGGAATTAAACTGTCATTCTAGAGGAAAACCCTCAGCAAACTAAGTGTAGGAGATAATTCCTCAACCTGTTAAGGAAAATTTACAAAAATCTTACAATGAACATCACACATAATAGAGAAAGACAGGCCGGGTGCGGTGGCTCACGCCTGTAATCCCAGCACTTTGGGAGGCCGAGGCGGGTGGATCACGAGGTCAGGAGATCGAGACCATCCTGGCTAACTTGGTGAAACCCCGTCTCTACTAAACATATAAAAAAAATTAGCTAGGCCCGGTGGCGGGCGCCTGTAGTCCCAGCTACTCGGGAGGCTGAGGCAGGAGAATGGTGCGAATCCGGGAGGTGGAGGTTGCAGTGAGCCGAGATCGCGCCACTGCACTCCAGCCTGAGCGACAGAGCGAGACTCCGTCTCAAAAAAATAAAATAAAATAAAATAAAATAAAATAAAATAAATGAATAAATAGTGAAAGACAGAATGCTTACTCTCAAAATCAGAAAGAAAGACATATAGATCCATACTCAACACTTTGGCTCAATATTGTACTAGAAGTAATAGCCAATGCAATTAGTTAAAAAAAAGAGAAAGAGATAAAAGGCATCCCGTTTGAACAAGAATCTAACAAAAGTCTTTATTTACAAATGACATAATTGAAGCGAGATATTTCGCTGACCTTTCGTGGGACTTGTGACAGGGGTGACTTATTTACCAAGCCTGAAGTCTTCAATTCCTTGCAGGAGGGAGTGCGCAAGTGAATGAGGCAGGAGCTGGAGTGTGGGAATGTTGGAAGCAGCCAGCCACTATGGCAGGGGCGAACTCCACTGCTGCATTTTGGGCGCCAGCAGGAGCAAAACTCCACGCAGACCCACAACTCCTGAAGCCCCAGAGGAAGTGTTACAATGCTGTTTTAGCTCTGCCATCTGCAGATGGCTTAAGTGTTAACTTAAGTGTTAAATGGGCCTCTGTCTTTTGTATTGGCACTCGTGACTTCCAAGCTTTTGTCCAGTGTCCAGGAGAAATGGGTTGCATGAACAAATTGAAGGATGGTAAATGTGGAGGATTTTATTCTGACAAAAGTGGCTAACAGCCAGAAGGAGAGCTGACAAAGACATGGGGCGAGAAGGTAATCTTCTCCTGAATTCCGGCCATCTCTGACTGGGTTCTTATCCGAAGTTATGCCATCAAGCTGACCCTCTGAAGTCAAGCTGTTCTCTCTGACATCTAGCCATAGTCTCTGATGTCAAGCTACTTCTCCTCTCTCTGCCTGCTGAGTCTGGAGTTTTTATAGCCACAGGATGGGGCGAGGTGGGGCCAGGGCCATGGGTAATTTTGGAAAAAGCAATATTTGGGTGGGAAAACAGGGATTAAGTTCCCATTTTGGGCCATGGTTTCAGGCTTGAGGGTGGGGTTTTGCCAGGGACCCACCCCTATCTGCCTAGAATTTCTCTACTGCCTGTCCTAATCATAATTGTCTATGTGGAAATCTAATGTATGTGTTAAATGCTACTAGAATTAGTAAATGAGTTTAACAAAGTTGTACAATATAGGATCAATATATAAATGTTAAATGTACTCCTCTAAACTAACAATAAAAATTGATAATTAAAGTTTATAACACAAGACCATTTGTAATACCACCAAATACATAAAATTCTCGGAAATATTTGAAAAGAAATTTGAAACATCTATTCACTGAAAACCACAAAAACTTGAGAAAAATTAAAGGGAACCTATATAAATGGATAAATAAACTATATTCATGGATTTGAAGGCTCAGTATTACCAACATGTTAATTTCCTTCAATTTAATTTACAGATTCAACATATTTCCTATGAAAATATAAGCAGCCTTTTCCAGGGAAATAAATTGACAAGCTGATCATAAGATTCATATAGAAATACAAAGGATCTAGACTTTCCAAAAGAAATTTGAAAAAAAAAAAAAGAGTTACAGTATTCATGATAAATGACTTCAAGATGGGTGCTATGTTTTGAATTTTTTTTCCTTTCAAAACTCATATATTGGAAATTTAATCCCCAATGTGTTATTATTGGGTGGTTGGGCCTTTGGGGAAGTGTTTAGGTCCTGAAGGTTCTCCTTTCAAGAAAGGATGAATATCACTTTATAAAATGGGCTTGTGGGAGTGGATTCCCCTTTCCTGCTCTTTGGCCATTTGAGGATACAACGTTTCTCCTCTCTGGAAGATGCAGCACAGAGAGTAAATCTGCTAGAACCTTGACTTTGGACTTCACAACCTCCAGAATCATAAGATATTCTGTTAGGGCAGCACAAAACAGACTAAACTACCTACTGTAAAGCTACAGTATCAAGACAGTGTGAAATTTGCCTAAAGATAGGCAAGTGGGTCAACAAACTGGCTAGAAAGCTTAGAAATAAGTCTCTACACCCATAGTCAATTGATACTTGGCAAAAGTACAAAGACAACTTTGTGGAAAAAGAGACAGCTTTTCAACAAATAATGTTAGATACTCCTATGCAAGAAATTCAATATTGATCCACATCTTGCATAATGTACGAAAATTAACTCAAAATGTATCATAGAACTAAATGGAAAACATAATGACATTAACCTTCAGGAAGAAAGCATAATAGAAAATCTTTCTAATCTTGGGTTTGGAAAATACTTTCTAGATACAATATTAAAAGCATGATCCATACAAGACAATAATTAGACTATCAAACTTAAGAACTTCTGATTTTGAAAGACATTGCTAAAAGAATGAAACAAAACAGCCAGAGACTGAGATAAATGTTTATAGATTACATATCTGATGAAGATTTGTAATCAGGGCATATGAAGAACTTTACTACTAAAATAAAAAAATAAATAAAAAAATTAAAGGGCCTATTGTCTAACATCCACTTTCTAGGCAGCTGAACTCCATAATTTTATAAATTTCTGGTATAGTAATAATTAGCAATCTAGGCAAAATGGGAATATTATGCTAAAAGCCCCATGGATCAGAAATTTAGCTATTTTTCAGATAGTAAATGCTATTAGAATATATACAAGGCAGTCTGTCCAAGGCAAAATTGACTTAAGACCTGATTTCTCAATCTTTTTGTCATTATTACCCATCTACAGAAACTTTTTATACATTTTTTTCCTAAATGTAACCCATGAAATTTTTATGCCACAATTTTTATTATGTTGTATACCATTTGTACTTTATACATAAAAAAGTAAGTTTTTTTGCCCTAAGAATTTATCCCTTCCCCAGTTGAGAATTCATGGCTTGAATATCTCTGAGAAGATAGTTTCAGACCTCCTGTGAAATCTGTCCTTCCCAGGCCATCCTCTGACCTGCATCAGTTTCTCCTTGCTTCATGTTTCTCTTTTTAAATTCTTACAAACATTTCTGCGGTTTTTAACACAAAGATGTAAATCTATGACTATCCCAATAGTTACCAGCATGTGAACCATCAATAGCGAGTTGAAATTACCTTTATAAAATACGTTAATTATGACCATATCCCCCGTTGATACTCTCTTACTAGTTTTCAGTCATCAAAAGCGATTTGAACTTCCTTATATGTACTTATTAAAGTGTGTGTATAATTTTTTACACACTTATTTGCTTTTCACCAAGTCATTTACATAGATATTCTATCAGTGACAGGCTTCAAATCAGTATTTTGTATCCTGGGGATTACCAACTGATTTTCATTTAATTCTATTAGTAAAAACAAAAACCACATGACTGCATCAGAGGGATTAACATAATGTTTGACATAATATGAAGCTGTTTGGAATAAGACTTTCAGGTTGTCCGGAGACAATACAGTATTAGAGTCTTTCATTTGTTGAGTTCTGATGCCAGCGACTCACTTTTGAGCAACAGAATGTGGTAGATGTAAAACTCTGTGACCCCTAAGGCTATTTCATAAGAAGCCTTGCAGCTTTCACCTGAAATGCTCACACTGGGGAAAGTCAGCCTCATGTATAATATCTGACTATCTTGAGACCATCATGCTGTGAGACAGCCTGAGTTAGCTATGTATAGCTATCCTACAGAGAGAGACCCCCAGGTAGCTCCTATCTATTCTATCCATCCCAGCTAAGGTGCTAGCTGTGGTAGTAAAAATTTGTCTTAAGCATGCAGTCCCATCTAGTCTTCAAAAGATACTAGCCTTAGCCACCAATTGATTATAACCACCTATGAGACCCATGTTAGAACTTCACAGCTGAGCCCTGGCAGCTCTCAGAACCATCGGAGATAAGCACTGATGTTGAAGTGACTGTGTTTTGGGGTGGTTTGTTGTGTAGTAATAGATAACTGAAACACTGGGAGAGATGATAAGTCCTCACTTAGCACTGATAATGGCTATGGTGCTCTGTTAGCTTGATGATACTTCTAGCCCACTCATGAATCACTTCATTTTCTTTCCAAATTTACTATTGGCTTCCTTGAAATGCAGTATGAATTTGGATTGGAAGCTCTTTTTCATCACAATAATGAGCCTTCAGAAAAGATATTTTTGCCGGACCCTGTTATCAGTGACTACTTTCTAATATTCCCATATCATGTCTGGCTAGATGGGGATGCATGCTGATTGGGCCACCATATATTGCTACTCTCAGGCATTTGTAGCATGGGCTACAAATTAGGTACAATTTAGGTACATAATAAACACCCAAAATATTGGGTGTTTCATAAAACTTCAAATGGGCATGTTCTATGGTATATAACTATGTTATTCCTATTTTTCATTCTCCTCAGGGCTCTCTTGGTTCGATTTCTACTTTCCCAAAAGTTATTCAATCTACATTCCCATTTGGTATTGTCAAAAGGGAAAAGCTAGCTCTGGCACACGAGGCAGCCAAGAGCAATGTGTTTCTTATAATTCCCAGGCAACTCCTTTAGCGGTGTGCTGCCATCTTGATTAACTGACACACAGTGCGCAGATGCTAAACTGTTCATCAACTCATACTTCGTGTAATTCACAGGTAATTTAGTTCTCTGGTTATCTGAAAAAGAACCAAGTAGTAAATACAGTCCATAAATGGTAAAATGGTAGCTACAATTCAGCAGTTCTAATTGGCTATTGGTCAGTTGAGTCACCAGGGGGCACTATATTACATCTTTTTCAAAATTGTTCAGGTGGAGTCCAGGCAAGAGCTAGTAAATAAGCATGAATTTAATTTTTCTTCTCTGCAGAAAACAGATCAGGTGATTTCTCCCAGCATTGGCCATTCATCAAAATATAATCTGACAGAAATGGCTGAGAGTATTATTCTCTTGTTCCGAGATGCTCTTGTGGGAATAATATTATCACATCCTTTCCTGGAGTTTTGATTCATTTGTGCCTCCTTTCTACTTGCCATAATCTTTATTGCTTCCCGTTATTATCCATTTTATCCTAAACCTTCTTCCCTGGTGGAAGAATTTGATTCAACAGTACCACTTACTCAAAAATCAGACTGTAACATTTGCTATGCCAAGGCCTTCTCATGGCACTGTTGAACAAAAGGAGTCATTTCTCAAAAGGTATATCAGGTAGGGTCCAAAGACTTTGGCCCCTTAAAGCTTTGCTGAGAATTACTCATATGAGGCAGATTGATTAATAGGAGGAAACATATACAAATTTATTTAATGTCTACACACAGAATGATATCTTCAGAATGAAGACACAAAGACACAGGGGAAATTGTCCATTTTAATGCTTAGCTTCAACAAAGTATAGACTGCCATGTAGAAATATGACTGGACAAAAAGATATGCTCTACTGCTAATAGAGTTAGTGGGGGAAGCCCAGCAAGGCTTGTCAGTCTAGAATCTTCTTGACCTCTCTGAGCATGCATTCCTTCCTTCTGGGTGTGGGGCAGGAGTTCTCTGGAATGGGGGTCTTATGACCTACAGTCAAAAAAGACAGGTCAGATCATCTCTTTATGGCCACGTTTTACATAGATAGGACAGAGGGAAAGCTAGAGTAATATTTTTAGGTTTTATGACTGGCTTTAGGATAAAAGCGGTTCTTGTTTCTATGACCCACCTTCTGGAAGAGGGATTCTAGTTTCTATGGCTAGCCTCAGGGAGAATGGGACTGCAAGAGAGGGGAACAGGAGAAGGTCAGAGAAAACCTCTTGTTTCTGAGGCAGCTACTGAGGCCTTTAGTTTGGGGTATTGCTTTCTGAGCCCCGATGTAATCTCCCTCTGAAGATGTCAAGTCCTTCTTGAGAACTCCAGTGGTCTGAATTTGGATTCTCCCACTGAGATTTAATATAAATTCCTCATGTTGTACCTTTCCCATTAATATATTCTAATACCTTAGGGCCTTCTGGATGTATTGCCCAAGGGCAGGGCTGCTTGTTCTGTAGCCTGGACTTACTGCAGGGACCTTTCCTGCTCTAGGGTAAATTGAAAGCCAACATCTTTTTGTATCATTGGGATATGAGATAGAGCCGTCAGAAATTCAAGACCAGCCTGGCCAAGACGGTGAAACCCCATCTCTACTAAAAACTACAAAAAAATTAGCCAGGCATTGTGGCAGTCACCTGTAATCTCAGCTACTCAGGAGGCTGAGACAGGACAATTGCTTGAACCTGGGCGGCAGAGGTTGCAGTGAGCCGAGATCACACAACTGCACTCCAGCCTGGGTGACAGAGTGAGACTCCATCTCAAAAAAAAAAAAAAAAAAAATATATATATATATATATACACACACACACACACACACACACGTTACCCCCAGGGTGCAAAGACACCTGTAGGGCATTGTACTATCTTCTTCATTGCTAGTAAGACAAGATTAAATAAGTTAACTTTTACCTTGAATGAGATATCTCTGCTTGTTTCTAAACACCAGTCCTTGGAAAGTTTTACTCATATGATGGACCCCTGAATCTTTATGGGATTTATCTCACTCCCCCTGAAGCATGAATTTCTTACCAAGGCCTCTCATATGCTCCTCTGGACCAATTAGCATGATATTATTTATGTGCATCATGGATGTGATGGTTTCTGAAATGTTCTGATGATCCAGATCTCTTTATGCTATCTTTCAACAGAAGGTAGGAGAGTTTACATAGCTATGGGCAACTATAAACATATAATTTTATTCATTCCATATTCATGTAAATTATGTATGATCCTCTTTTATAACAGGAAAGAACGCATTTGCCAAATCAATGGTTGTGTGTCATATATTGGAGACCATATTACTTTGCTCCAATAAGAGCACTCTCTCTCTCAAGGTGGCTGAAATCGGCACTACTATACCTGTGAGTGCGTGGTAGTCTACTGTGATTCTTCGGCATCTGTCTCATTTCAGGAGCCAGGCTGGTGAATTAAATTGAGATATGATGAAGATTACTGCCCTTGTACCCTTTAGAACAGGGTTTGGTAAACTTTTTTTGAAAAGGCACTTATAACAAATAGTTTAAGCATTTCAGTTTATATTATCTCTATTGCAACTATTCATCTCTGCTGTTGTCGTGTGAAAGCAGCTATAACATATAACACGTAAACAGATGGACTCCAATAAAACTTTACTTACAAAAAACAGATGGTGAGATGGATTTAGCATGTGGGTCATAGTTTGCCAACTCTTGTTTTAGATCCTTAAAGGTGGTACTATTTTCCACTATCCACTCAGGATGCAATATTGTTTTTGTCACTCTCTTGGCTTATTCCTGTAAAGATGTTTCAGTGTTATCTTCTTAGCCTTCTCCATCTGATACCCCATACCCCTCGGGACAAGGACCTAATGTAAAGTTTAAGCTCACAGCCAAATGTATCTAACCAAATTGTATATTAGAAGCTTGGAAAATAACTGATGAGTGAGTCTGTTGGCACAGTGATCTATTTGGGACTGACTCTTTTTCAATTAATGACTTCCAGATCTGACAGTTTGTTCAAATCAAGGGATCGTGACATGTTTTGGGGTGCCCTCAGCTTTCTGGTCACTCATTCCTGATTTATTCTGATGATACAAATTAAATAGTTTTTTGTTGCACATGTTTTTAGTTTGTCCCTAAAAACATTGTGTTTATTAATTTTCTGAACAACTGTTTGCAGGTCAGATCTCGCTTGTTTTCCAACCTTGCTTCACTGAGAACACTGGATCCACCTTGCCTCTACTGTTTTAGTACTCTACCATCGCCTTAGTTATTAGAGATCCTAGTTCTATGGCAGGATTGCTTCTCCCATTGACAGCCCTGACCTAGGAAAGAGAGCCCACACTGAACTTAGTGATGCTGATCCTTGTCTAGTCTGGATATTTTTAAAATCTTAGTGATGGCATATCCTCTGGATCTTGCAGTGGAATATAATTATTTGGTGATTCTTCCAGCCTAAGATAGATGATCAACTCCAGCAGGCCCACTTCTGTGTGCCCTTCAATCCTTTCCTACACCATTGCCTCTGCACTTCTGACATCACAACCTCATTTAGCAAGGGCTATCTCTTTTTCCCTAACTGTAGGAACCTTCCTACTAGGGACTTTGCCTATCTCTCATGGGTGTTCTTCCTAGGATGTTGAATTCTGTACTTTAGGAGGTTGCACCCAAATCAATAAGTTATCCTTACTCAATCTTGTTTTCCCTCCTTTGATTAGTAACTCTCAGAATCTGCTGCATTTATATTCTCTTGGGTTCTTGCTGGTACAGGTTAGGGTATGTCTTTCACCTTAAGCTTTTGTTATAAGCCTCGTGTTTAGTAGGGGAGATAAGAGGTGACACTAAAAGGAGAAGGGGCTGGGCAAGAAGGAAGTGCTTGTTGTGAAGGTGGAGGAGTTGGCAATTTCTGCAGGCTCAGACAGTCTGGAGATTAGTGGGCCTGGTCCTCAGTTTTCTATTTTATCTTCCTTATTCGTATGCTACCAGGAAGGCTCTCTGGCTTTCACATTTGGCTTTCAATTACATGTTAATCACTCTAAGCTTCTTCACCATGTTTTCTGAAAATGTCAATAGAGCTGGGCAATATCCATATAAATCCTTTAGTTACAATTTCCCTCACATGTGTCAATACCTGATAAATGTCAACTATGAATTTCCTTACTCAAGTATACAATTTCAATTCACTATAGACAAAAGATGTATTGATTAGATTGTCATCAGTCTACTAATTTGTTCTCCACCTACAATTACTGATGAGGACCTCATTACTAACTAGGTTATCATGGTTGACTGATGCTCCTCCAAAGCTCCTCTTCTGATATGATCATAGGTAGCATTATCTGAGAAGCAGATTCTGGATGGATTTTACCACTTATTATACTTATTAGGGAATGTCCTTGGGATCAATATCTATGAAAAGAAGGGGAAGGAAGCAGAATTGGTCATAATGAGAAGTCAAGCTGTGATACAAGACAAGAATACATTTGGCCAACCTCACAGTGACCTTTGGAACTAAACTGGACTGTCAGAGTTTAGTAAATTGGGCCAAAATGACCAGATATTCATAATGCCAGCCTTGATCACTCATTGCTTCTGGGCCTCCCTAGGAAGTGTGACACTATCATTGAAGCAGCTCTTTATAGCTGAGGCAATTCCTGCAGATAACACTTCAGTAGATGTGTGGCACATCCACCACAGGAGTCAATTTCCTTTCACATCCACTTATACACCCCTGGGTTACCTATAAGGGTCTGATATGGTCCACTTGCAAGGTTCGTTTAGACATTTGTCGTCAGGAAACTCTCTTCAGTGAACCAAGCAGTCTTTTTTTACCGTGGTTAGGATAGAATCAGAACTCATACTGCAGAGTGATGGGAATAGCTAAATTCTCAGTGAGTTCTATCATCGGCATGAATCAACCTTTTTATTCATATCAGCCCTGTTGCAAGTTCTTAAATATACCATTTGTATTTTAACAATGGGCTCTGTTCTTCTCTTTGTTTCTTTTTTTTTAATATTCAAAATTTGTTTAACTATTGGGTCTCGCTCTGTTACCCAGGATGCAATGCAATCACAGCTTGCTGCTGTGTAAAACTCAGCCTCCGAAGTAGCTGGGACTACAGATGTGTGCCACCAGGGTGGGCTAATTTATTTTTATTTTTGTAAAGATGGGGGTCTTGCTGTATTGCCCAGGTTGGTCTTGAACTCCTGACTCCTCTAACCTTGGCCTCCCAAACTGTTGAGATTACAGGTGTGAGCTACCATACCTGGCCTCTCAATTTCTTTACTGTTTCTCAGATGTTATTCAAGACTTGATAGGTCGTTTTAATCTCAGGATTGTCTGATGTTCTTCCGCAGTGGCAGCAATCCTAACAAAACCCAGTTAGCTATGCTCCTTCATAAGGACTATATGAAGAACCTCGATCAGGTTGCTTTTGAATCCAAAACTCCAGCAATTACCAATGAAGAGCAGTATGCAGATTCTGCCATATGTTCCAAATGTCATGTGATGTATTTGCAGACACTTTAAAAATCAACTGAGCATCGAGTTAAAAGATTTGAGGAATAATGGCTGGGACACAAGCATTTATAAACCTTTTAACATATTTTTCTTCTCAGGGTTTCATCCAAAGGGGATTTCTTCATTTAATCTCTGCTAGCCTACTGTCAGACCCCATGTTGGTCCTAAGACTGCCTTGTTTGTATGTCAAATGGGACTGCTTAAAAAGGAGTTAAAGGAAATTCGTACTCTAGTTTCAACCATTTCCATATTCAAAACTGTAATTTCTTGCTGCCCTCCTAGAGTTCTATAGTGCTTGATATTTATTACTAAGGAGGGCTCAAGCAATACCAAGTTTCTCCATCGGTTAAATTGGACCAATGCCCAATTTAAACCTAGTAAAGGGCAGACTTTGATGTATCTTGTTTGATAAGGCAGATCTAGCATTCCTATTCTGAATGGAATAAGCAGATCTGAATTTTTCCAAACCAGGATATATAAAGTAAATCTGGCAGGACTTTTTTGATGTATAAGGGTCAAGGATAGATTTGAAGATGCTCTCTTAGCTTCCAAGGGTTGATAATGTGTTATGAATCCTCTAGTACTAGAATTCTTTCAATTTTCCCCTTTTTCTTTCCATTCTTCAACAGCCTTCTAAAAAGCCCACCTGGTTAAGCTTATTTTTGTTCTCTTTTTCCTCTTTCACCCCATGCTTAGCATCACCTTTACTTTGGATAGAACAAGTCTTGCCATCACTAATTTCCTTTAGTGAAATCAGGTCTAGTAAATCATATTCTGTCATCTGAATAATTTCCTGGCCTCCAAGAGCATGGCTATGTAAGATACCTGGGACTGGAGAATTTTCTTTCACAGCTAGCATTATAACCAGTTACTAGCATTAAATTAGTATCCATTTTTTATCATCATGCAACCAACATAAGAAGACCTGTACTCACATATTCCTGTGCTTTGGAAGGAGTGTTCTATGTCTTAATCAGGGAAGAAGTGAGTCTATACGGTGTTATGCTCTCAGAGTAAGTCTTCTCAACTTTACCTACTGCATCAAGTTAGTTATCAAACCATCATGATGGGGCTGGTCACAAATGTGTGCAGACCATTGCTTATCTGTGGTAAACCCAAGTAATTTATTCCATTCAGCAGAATCTAGAATTATTGGTGTGGTCCCCTAGTCATTTCTTCTGGGAATCTACATAGCCAAGTTTCATTAGTCTTCTGCAGAATTTCTCCATGAAGCAGCCTAGCTATTTATTAAATAGACAGCCTACCCTGTGGATGTCCTGGACATCTGGCCATGGACCTTGACTCCCACTGTAGTCTTTTTTGGTGATAAATGATAATAAGCAAACTACTTTGTAAATGAATATAATATCTAACCAGGTAGCCATAGTAACATGAAAATGTGTTTTGGATAACTAGGGGAAATTTCTTTCTGTTCCACATTTTTAGTTGACCCTTTAGAGATTTCATTTTCATCAATCATGCCAGTAGCAGCTTAGAGTTCTCTGTCTAATCCACTTAGCTATTTTCCCTAGGGCTGTCTATTTCCACCAATGCCAGTTGGTAAGACTTGTCCCAAGAATCTTCTACAAGGCTCTTGGCACTTCTTATCAAGGATTTGTTGGGAGCCATCTTGACCCCAAATTCTCATGAAATATTTCTTTCCCTTCTATTTTCATAAATATGTCTTGGGTCTGAAAGATAATGTAGACACTGTTACTAATTTGTGCCATAAATGCTGAATTGACAAAGCAGAGATACGAATCAAAAATCTTGGCCAACACCAAACTTTTCTAATATTTTGCAAATTATACAAGCAAGCTACTAAAGCCATATGGAGAAAATGAGTTACAGAGTTGCTGTTCTATTCTTCTACCAGGCTCTTGTTCTGTTCCACCTCAGTCTACTTCCCTTAGGTAGCTCTTCAGATCCAGACCTATGACAAAGTCAGCCTTTCCCCAGATCCTATACCAGCAGCTGCCCGACACTCCTCACTGGGTCCTGAGGATTCTCATGTATTTCATGGGGATTGGCTACTTTCCTATTAAGTCACGCATATAAATTATCCATCTGAAATCACTCTTATTTAGTATTGCTATAGGACCTCAGCAACTATTTTCCTGATTCCTGACTTTGGATCTTTTTCATCAGGATTCATGGCAGAGAACAGAAATCACTCAATGTTTTCAAGCAGAAAATAATTCAATACCAGAATTAAAGTGTTTGCAAAATTGTGTTAGAGGAGAAGTCAGAAGGCAAAAAATGCTACTGCCATCCAGTGATCAGGAAAGTTCTGCTGTAATAGTTACCACCACTAACAACTTCACAGCTGCCTCTCACCTACATTTATTTTCAGAGAAGCTGGACCCAGCAGATGGAACAGCTGCTGTGTCCTGCTTATTTGCTGCTCCAATGAAATAATGAGGAATAACTCCCACCCTTTCTATTTTCCAAACTTGAATGAGTATATCTCAATAGTAGACGCTAATCTCATCCAGACTACTAATCAAAAGGGCATCTGGAAAATGAGTTTTTAGCCATATTGTCTCTGTGATACCAAGAATGGGAGCATGAAATATGAAGGGAGTAGAACATTTCATTGAGTGACAGATAACAATAATTTAAAACAAATCTGTTAACTTTCTGCAGTTAAAAGCCTATGTTACAGTGTCACATTCTGAGTCCATACACTGAAATAATGGTTCCTTCTGCCTCCTCTCATTGCTATTTAAAGGCCAAGTGAATTACTGAAAAGAAATGATATGGGAAATGCTGGGAGTTGTACATGTTTCTTAGACTAGGTTGCTGCAATATGTTTATTCACAGTTACAATGGACCAAGGGAGCAGCAAGAGCTGCCCAGTGAATCACCTGGGTTCTATACATATGCTTCTCTGACTCCATTGTGTAAGAGCAGCCCTGCCTCTTCCTAGGGATCAGCATCAATTTTGCATGCTGGTATGGCAGCTCCTCTTCTTACCTACTGGTCTGTGGGAACAAGGAGTCCAAAGGGCCCTGGCAGCAGCCATAGCATGTATGTCAATGGTACCCTCCTAATGGCACAGCATCTCTCTAGTCAGGATCTATTGTTTCTTGCTAGAGGAGGCAACAGTTTCTGATGCAATAACAAGTATTACTTTTGTAATATGTTTTTGACAACTTTTTAATTTGAATGTTAGTGCCATGAAATCACTTTGGAGTGAACTATAACTATTTCCTCCTCCCAATGCACACTCAGTTGTAAGAAGCAAATGAAATAATACATGTAAAAGAGATTAATGGAAAACTTGGAAAAAAGTGGGATCAGATAAATATTGAATCTTTATCCAAATCTTATCCAATGATAAGCAATAAGTTATACATTTAAACACTATTATTGAAGCATCAGTTATTAATTTAACACACAATAATTGGGGACCAGTTTGTGCCATGCATGGCACTAAGCATGGGCATGAATTATATGGGGTTTATTTAACACATTTGGAGTTGACCCTATGTTCTTTTGTTCCTGTTTTAAACTCAGCCCATAAAATATGTCACAGTGGCTCCTTTCTTACACAAATAACTTAAACATTACCACTTAACATTTAAACTTATTGGTACTGAAATGACAGCATTAGTTTTTTTCAGGGGAAATTACAAAAACAGTGCATTATCGCTGTCATTTTAATATATTACTTGTACCTTAGTAAGTAGCAACCTTTTCAACTAGTTCTTAATAGGTGTATATAAGTATTGTTATTTTTTGCCTTAAATTTGCATATAGGTGTTACTCATATTTTGATATCTAGTAAAGCAAACAAGTATTCATCTTCCTGACACTTTCTGTACAAATCTGGGGTATTTTTACAGTATTTGGTTTCTATGGCTGATTAAAACTGTTCATGATATAGTCTCTGTGGTTTATACTACCTGACATTCATTAGCATGTATAATTTGTTTTAAAAAATAGTAAACAATACATCTCAATGAAAAATAGGTACCATCAGTAGAAACAGCAAATTTTCCTTTCCTAGAGGCAGGAAAACATTATATTCTGTCTTTGATATCTTCTTTTGTTCGGTCATAATGTCTTGAATTTTTTGCTGTGAGTACTGTTCCTACCATGATGTTCTGTACAATCACAGTCCAGGCTCTATGCTTATCAAAAATATCAGCTTTGTAGCAATGTGTAGTTTACTGAAAAAAATAGACTAGTTGGGCAATGAAAATTTTCCTTTAAACAATGAAATATATGTTGAAGAAAAAAATAGTCAAAATCTTAAATCTTCATAATAAAAAAGTGAGCCAAGTAAAGAGAGTCAGGGGAAGAAATATAAAAGAATGAGCAAAGGAACAAACAATAAGAGAATCAAGAATGTAATTATCATGAGATATACAATGTTGGGAACATTGTTCAAAGAATTTTGATTCCACATTATAGTTCAAACTTAGCATATAAATAGCAAAATCCAAAAATGGAATTTTAAGCCATTTTCTCAATTACCATTTTGGGATTTTGAATGGATGCAATTTTGAGATTGTTTATACTGACTAAAATATAGAAAAGGCCAAGACAAAAGGTTCCTGAAGATCAGCTTCAAAGTATTTGAAATGTTTTTGTCACTTTTGAAATGGATTTTTTATAATCATTCTTAAAAATAATATCCACTCTAACCCTCCAGAAATATTGAAAATTTTAATTTATATTATATGGCACATTATTATTTTTCAGGATAGAAAAATATGGCTCATAATTTGATGATCATAAAATAAGTTGATTTATACTGCATTATAATAGATTAGGGCCAGCTCTGGGGACAGAGGCAAAAAGGCCAAGCTTTATGGGTGGCCTAAGCTGAGAGGCTCCAAAATTTCCCTAATGAATACATTTCTCATGTCAGCTGGCATGGAACCTGAAACTCCCAATAGAGTCATTGCTAAAGTTAAGCTAATGATTCCAGAAGGCCTCAGTAATAATGCAAATGTTTCACCAGTAGTGAAAATATTAATCTATTATCATTAATTTAAAAAATTATATTATTGGCCGGGCGCGGTGGCTCAAACCTGTAATCCCAGCACTTTGGGAGGCCGAGGCGGGTGGATCATGAGGTCAGGAGATCGAGACCATCCTGGCGAACATGGTGAAACCCCGTCTCTACTAAAACTACAAAAAACTAGCCGGGCGTGGTGGCGGGCGCCTGTAGTCCCAGCTACTCGGAGGCTGAGGCAGGAGAATGGCGTGAACCTGGGAGGCGGAGCTTGCAGTGAGCCGAGATCGCGCCACTGCACTCCAGCCTGGGTGACACAGCGCGAGACTCCGTCTCAAAAAAAAAAAAAAAAAAAAAAAAATTATATTATTTCATCTACTTCTAATAACAATCTGAGTGTGCATTGGGAGGAGGAAATAGTTATAGTTCACTCCAAAGTGATTTCATGGCACTAACATTCAAATTAAAAAGTGGTCAAAACGTATTACAAAAGTAATACTTGCTATTGCATCAGAAACTGTTGCCTCATCTACCAAGAAGCAATAGATCCTGACTAGAGAGATGCTGTGCCATTAGGAGGGTACCATTGACATACATGCTATGGCTGCTGCCAGGGCCCTTTGGACTCCTTGTTCCCACAGACCAGCAGGTAAGAAGAGGAGCTGCCATACCAGCATGCAAAATTGAGGCTGATCCCTAGGAAGAGGCAGGGCTGCTCTTACACAATGGAGTCAGAGAAGCATATGTATAGAACCCAGGTGATCCACTGGGCAGCTCTTGCTGCTCCCTTGGTCCATTGTAACTGTGAATAAACATGTGCAGCAACCCTAGTCTAAGAAGTGTGTGACTGTCAAGAGTTTAATGCCCTTTGCAATGAAGGTTTGGGTCATATCACCCATGTAAGCACCATTACCTGCCAATGTGAGAGCCAATGACAATGAGGGGGCGGATTTGAAACAAATAGTAGAAAGGAGAGATAAGAAATAATGGCAATCCCCAAATGAGCTAAAGCAACTGAGACTATATAGTTCATCCTACACCCACTGCCTTGCCTATTTGCAATTTCTCTCAGAAAGAGAGGCCCATGGGATCAATAGAGGGTGTGTCTTATATCAAAACAGAGGAGGTGGATGCTGTGGCCAGGAGGCTATACCTCTCAGGTCTCGGACCACAAGGAACAGAATTCTCTGAGACCCCAGTTGCTGTGATCAGACATTGTTGCCACATGCTAATTAATGGATGCCACATTCCCCATGGACTACTCTCGCCTCTGAGTGAGTGTGGCAGGGATTCAAGGGCAGGCCTGGTCCTAGGAGAATCATGTCCCCTCTGACAGCAATTTTGTCTTTCCAATGGTCTTGATGAAGTTTCCTGTGAACTTCAGTGAATCCTGCTTCCTTCCTTTCCTTTCTCCTTCGCTCAGGGTCAGATTAAATTGTGATCTGATGGCTCTTCTCACGTAGCTTGGGTCTCCCAATTTTCTCTCATTGCTTGCTTCAAGGAGGACCCTTCCTAGGTGAAACCTGCCTACGTTTTCACTGGGTAGCTTTTTACTTGTGTTGCATAATGAGCTGACAGCACAACAATCTTATCTTACAAGGCTCACATGCCTCATATCTCTCAGAAGTTAATCCCATTTTCAGGCCTGGGGAAGAGACCTTTCCAGTTTTTGCTGTCCCTGCAGATAAGTATCTTAAGATTTTGCTCATTTCTTTTCTTCATTTCAATGTGCTGTTGGGAGGAAGAAGTAGGCAACAGCATTTGGTGGGGGAAAAAAGAGATACAAGTTGAATATCCCTTATCTGAAACGCTTGGAACCAGAAGCATTTTGGAATTCCAGTTTTTTGGATTTTGGAATTATTTGCAGATACCTAATAAAATAACCCGGGGACAGGACCCAAATCTAAATCCAAAACTTGTTTACGTTTCATATACATCTAGCCTAAAGGTAATTTTATGGAATATTTTAAGTAATTTTGTGCCTGAAATAAAATTCATGTTAAGTACTTATGTGAGTAATTTTCCACTTGTGGCATCATGTGGGCACTCAAAAAATTTCGGATTTTGGAGCATTTTGGATTTTCACATTAGGGGCGCTCAGCCTGTACTAACATGTTGAAATCAAATACCCCTCCTTGAAATCTTTAACAGTAGTTCTAGTAATAAGCTAAACATTGCTCAGTTTTAATTGTCTCCCTTCCTGGCTTACCGTGGACATGTTAATACATACTTCTCTTATATTTTATACTAACTAATATATTTGTGTATTAATTTCAGCATTATTCCTCCTGCAATTTGGAGTCTACTCCTTCTTTCAAATTCTTCCACTATGTGGAAACACAAGCACTTCCTTCAAATGCTTGTGTTTACTACTTATGTCAGTCTCAATGTATGTGTCCCTGCAAAATACATATGTTGAACTTAAACCCCACTGTCACAGTAGGAAAGAGTAGGGGCTTCAAGAGGTGATTAAATCATGAGGGAAGAACCCTCATGTATGGGATTACTGCCCTTATGAAAGGGCTGGAGGGAAATAGCTAAGCCCTTTTTCTCTTCTACCTTCTACTATGTAGAGACACAGCTTTTGTCCCCTCTAGAGGACTCAGCAACAAGAGGCCATCTTGGAAGCAGACAGACCAGACTCTCAATAGACACCAAACCTGCTGCTGCCTTAATCTTGGACTTCCCAGTGTCCAGAATTGAAAAACTAAGTTTCTATTATTTATGAATTACTCTCTCTCAGGTATTGTGTTATAGTATGAATGGACTAAGACAACCAGTCATTCATTTAACCATGTGTACTGAAAATTAACTCAACTCCAGGCAAAGAACTGGCATGATGACATAAATATAACATGAATTTATCCCCTGGAAAAATTCATGTTACAATTACTTATAAGTGTATTAAAAATTGTATTAAATCCAAAGTATATTAGAGCTTTTTAATAGCTAGAAGATACTTAAGGGAAATAGATTTGCTCATTTTTAGGCCCAATTCTTATTCCGCCCTTTATTGTCCACGTTGTGAGTTATCCAGGTCCTTCTCTATTTAGACAAGGACTTATAACCAAATAAAAGTGTAGAAAGCTGAAAATTTTGTATATTATGAATAAAAAGTAAAGAAAATTTATGTCACTGCTAGAGTGAGGTTGCTATAGTAAGCATATTTTCCCAATCATAACTTTTTTTTTTTTGGTAATCATGGAAAACTGCTTATTGTGAGCACTTATTACCCAATTGAAATGATTTCTTTTAAGGATAGAGTGTGATTGAGTCTTTTCCAATTGGAAGCTTATTATGAAGCATGATTGCATGTCTTAATGCATTATATACAATCAGAAAATATATGTTAATTAAGTAAATTCTGTGCAAGTATGTTTATGAAATGCTGGGTTTAAAAGACCTTGCATTCAAAATTGATGAAGACATACTCGCAGGGACAAGGTCTACCAAAGTTTAAAGCCAAAAACCCCCCAAAAGTAATGACAGTAATGAGTATTCCTGTGGACTGTGGACTACTCTTGCCTTATTGGCTTTAAACCCAGACTTCATGCTGGAATCTGAGTTTCACATTAATCTTATGATAACTTCTTTTGCCTACTTAATTACTTGGTACCTGAATTCAGTCAGTTATTCAATTTTTTTTTTTTTTTTTGAGACAAAGTCTCTGTTACCCAGGCTGGAGTGTAGAGGCACAATTGTGGCT
Source organism: Papio anubis (assembly GCF_008728515.1). Classification (NCBI taxonomy): domain Eukaryota; kingdom Metazoa; phylum Chordata; class Mammalia; order Primates; family Cercopithecidae; genus Papio; species Papio anubis. The sequence continues at coordinate 25,008 of NW_022164635.1, forward strand.
CACTGTAGGTTTAACCTCCTGGGCTCCAGTGATCCTCCTGCCTCAATCTCCTAGTAGCTGGGACTACTGGCACATGCCACCATGCCCAGCTATTTATTTATATTTTTTTGTAGAGGTAGAGTCTTGCTATGTTGTCCAGGCTGGTCTTAATCACCTGGGCTCAAGTGATCCTCTGGCCTTGGCCTCCCAAAATACTGGGATTACAGGCATGAGCCACCACGCCTGCCCAGTATATTATATTTTATTACGCTACTTTTTATTATAACTCTCCTTAGCTCCCAACCTTAACAGGGCTGGGTCTTTTTTCCTCACAAAATTTAAGTATAACAAATTTTGAATGTAAATTTCTACCAATAAGATACTAAAATTAATATTTACCACACTGGATTTGCCACACACGTCTCTCTGTCCATCCAACAATTCGCCTTATCTTTGGATTCATTTCAAAGTTATTTACAGACATAACACCTCAGCATGTACGTCATTAACTGAAGTTTAATATTTCTTTATTGCTCTACTTTCTTCTTTTGAGGTAAAATTTACATACAAGGAAATACTCAGATCATAAGTATTCCATTTCAGGAACATTTTGACACATACTTGACCTATGTAACACAAATTCCAACCAGGAAATACTTCTTTTTTCATTAAACATTTAGTAGCTAACAGCCCATAGCTTACAGACATATTGACAGGTGACTGCGTTTAGCTAGGACAAGAAAAACCTTGTCAGAAAAGAAACTTGGGCCAGGCGTGGTGGCTCAGGTCTGTAATCCTAGCACTTTGGGAAGTCAAGGTGGGTAAATCACTTAAGGTCGGGAGTTCAAGACCAGCCTGGCCAACACGTTGAAAACCCTGTCTCTACTAAAAATGCAAAAATTAGCTGGGCATGGTGGTGCATGCTGGTAGTCCCAGCTACTGGGGAGGCTGAGGCAGGAGAATCGCTTGAACCCGGGAAGCAGAGGTTTCAGTGAGCCGAGATCATGCCAATGCACTCCACCCTGGGGGACAGAGCCAGACTCTATTTAAAAAAAAAAAAAAAAGAAAAAAAAGAAACTTGGCTTATAATCAAAATCACCTAATGACATCTTGATGGCTAAGATTAACTATATATGTTGCTATTTATATTACTATGTACTTTGCCCTTCAACATGGTAGTCAACTAGTCAACTACTCCTATCCCAGATTTATCCGTCTTATCCCAGACTATGTGATCAACATTGGCAGAAGCAATCTCACTCATCTTTAATTCCTAACACTTAAAAGGATATAAATGAATATTTTACCCTTTAATAAATAAACAAAATTGCATATTGATCTATACAAGATATATGCCCCCAAATGAAAATATATACAAGCATACTTTGCCTTCCAAATAGATTTAGTTACTAAAATCAGATAGCAAGAGTTTGTGCCCATATATATATTTTAATAATTTAAAAATCTATATGCTCCTTAATTCCAGAATACATATTCTGCCATCCAAATACTTATTATTATTTTTTTTTCTTTGCCTATTTTGACCTCAAATATAGATCAGAAAATCAAAGACCCATTCAGGGAAGGGTATCTGCATGATATTAGCTTAGAGTGGCTTGCCAGACTAACAACTACACGTAAGAGAATCCGACATGAGTAAATGATTCTATCTTTTCCCATTGAAGGGCATCAAGGTTGTTACAGAATATCTGAAATGCAATTCCAAATTTCTGTGGACTCTGGTTTATTTGACAGAAAAGGACAAAATGATGATAAAAAGATCTGAATCTTGATATGTGTAGGAGTTCCCATTAAAGCTCTTCCTTCATCCCAGAAAAGGTTTTTCTTGGCACATTCTTAGAAGTATCACTGGGAGTAACATTCCCTGGCCATCACTTGTAGACCTTATTGATTGTTGAGACCATGTGCACTAACTTAATTATTTCATGTTTATAGAATCACTTATGTCACGAGTACTCAGGTCCTGGATGTGTTCTGTCTCTTTACTAAGTTACATCCTCACTCTTGCTCTGGTTTGCACCTGCGTCATAGTGCTGTGTAATGTTCCCGAATGGCCCATCCACACCTAGCTTCTGTCTTGGAAGTAAACTTCTCTCAGCCTCCAAATGTTCAGAAAAATAAAATAAGGTCATGCCAAGAGAAGAAAATAAGGGTGAAAGCAGATCTGGGCACTATAAAAGTAAAGATATAAAACAAACCAGGGCCAGGTGCCATGGCTCACGCCTGTGGTCCTAGCGCTTTGGGAGGCCGAGGCAGGGGGATCACCTAAGGTCAGGAGTTCGAGATCAGCCTGACCAATATGGTGAAATCCCATCTCTACTAAAAATACAAAAATTAGCCAGGTGTGGTGGCACACGCCTGTAGTCCCAGCTACTCAGGAGGCTGAGACAGGAGAATTGCTTGAACCTGGGAGGCGGAGGTTGCAGTGAGCCGAGATCATGTCATTGCACTCCAGCCTGGGTGACAGAGCGAGACTCCATTTCAAAACAAACAAACAAACAAACAACAACAACAACAAAACAGAAAGAGGAAAGCAAGTTGTCAAAAGTCTAAGTTAACCAAGTCTAACTTAGACCAAGTTAACAAAGCTAGTAAGTCTAGAGTCTGAGTTACTCAGCAGGCCTAGGGGAATAGACTCCCACAAGGCCTTTTTGGAGCCTGATTTTGATGTCCTGGATTCTGTTTTGGTGCTTATAGTTGCCTGTTATGGGTCTTTACTTCCACCTGCTGTGACATCTGCCACTTACACAATCATTAATCTATCATTTACCTACCTGGACCACTGGCCACCTGCAGATTCTTACTGCCAAGAGTAGTAAGTCCTATTTTACTGATTGACTTCCACATCCTGGTAGTCCAGACCACCTTTTTATAATGACTCCTTAGTTTTCGTATTTTAATAGTCACCAGCTGTGATGGTTAGTTTTACCCAACTTGACTAGGTAAGGGATACCAAGATAGCTGGCAAAGCATTATTTCTGGGTATGTCTCTGAGAGTGCTTCTGAAAGAGATTGGTATTTGAATCAGTGGACCGTGTAAAAAAGATCTGCCCAAACCTTATGTTGGTGGGCACCATCTAATCCAATGACTGCCTGGATACAACAAAAAGGCAGAAGCAAGGTGAATTTGCTCTCTCTTCCTGAATTGGAGTTCCTATCTTCCCCTATACTTGAACATTAGAACTCTCGGTTCTTCAGCCTTTGAACTCCAGAACTTGCACTGGTCCCTCAAGTTCCTGGGCCTTCAGCTTCAGATTGAGAGTTATATTATCATCTCCCCTGCTTCTCAGGCCTTCACACTTGCACTGGGTTACAGCCATTAGGATAGTTAAGATGTGCTTTAAATGGAGCCAATATTGGAAGAAGAGGATGTGCTCAACTAAATATGATTGGATTTCACATCAGTGAAGTAAGAGGTGTATTTAAAATAAACCAATGGATTTTTCCAAGCGCAGACAACAGAGGAAAGCCCAAAAAGGAGTATTATACAGGTAGACGAATTCACAACAAGCTCTTCTCTACATGTATTCACCTCTCATTCAATATTATGATGTCTGCAGCAAAAAGATTACATGTGGAAAAATTAAATTATTTGGGGTAGTGGTATGTTTCTCCACAGTATGTACTAATTTTTAATTTAGTTTCTAATTGTATTTTTAGCTTTATGAAAATTTTTTACAAAGTCAGAAAACAGAACAATAGCACATGCATTTAGAGAGCTCATTTGATACACTTTCGTTTTATCACATTTTAAAGTTACAAATACTCTCTTCAGAAGGTTAGGCTATGTAATACAGGAAAGGGAGATGGTGGGGATCAGAAAAAATGTTTTGAACTAGGGTAAAGGGGTGTGCATGTGTGTGTGGTGCGCACACACGCCACTGTTTCATTGTATTAAAGAGTGTTATTAATTTATAATTAAAATTTTGTTCTGGAGAAGTCATCTCAGGTTGACTTGTTTAAAGGAGTTGATTTTTCAGTATTGAGGAGCCGACGTTTGTCCTCAGTGTCCTATGAGTGAATTTAAAATGAGTCTTCTTACCTTCCTACATAAGGAAAATAAGTTGACTTATCTGAATTTACAGCTCCTCTTAACCACATGTTTTTTTCTAAAAATGAGGTTTTCTTATCTTCCAGAGTTTTTTGGTGTGGAAATTCAGTATTACTTGTACATTTGCTGTCATTTTATATTTAATAACCAACCAATTTACGTACATCCTTATTGTCGAAACAAAAGATAACCTCCACATTTGGGTAACATCCTTCCTGCATGCCCAGACAAAAGTCTCTAAACACTGTTTATTCTGGCAGTGCAAACCTTTCCATTTGTCTTCTTTTGTTTTGTTTCTGATATGCTTAATATAAACCTCCTATGACCTGCCTAAAGACCTCTGAGGCTTAATACTGTTGACAGTGATTTTTCTTATTATTAATTTTGCTTTTGACATTGGTTAAGTTGCCCCATCTATTCTGAGCTTCAAGATTATTTCAAAATTTTCATCTGTCTGTCACTTCCCTCTCACTCTTTGTATAGACATTCATAAAAATAAAAATACCTCTTGTTACACCTTTTGCTCTTTCTCCAGGTCTTACTCAAAAAAGAGGAGTTGACTCTAATCTCTCCCCCGCTTTTTTTTTTTTTTTGGAGTACAAAGCATTCAAATGTTCCTTTTACCTCATCTGTTTCTAATTCATCTAAAATATTTACCCTCAATACAACTTAAACTCCATTTATTTTTTTTTTAGCAAGTATTGGGGAAGACCTGTTTGTTTTCATCAATTTCTTTCTGTCTTTATAATTACCCAATTTCGGGTAGTATTATTTATAGCAGTGCGAGAACAGATTAATAAAGTGTTTTTATTTTTTCTGGCACTAACACAGATGGCATTTGCAAATAGTATTGATAATATTCACCCAAATAGGTATGACACTTATTAATTACATCATATTTCCAGTCACTTAAAGAGGGCTAGGTAAGGCAGGGAAAGTGGAGGAGGAAATGAAGCAAAGAAGATAAATAATGTTGTGAGGAGTGGGCTAAGGCTAAGAGACACAGAGAAATTAAAGAGTGAGGAGGAAATTGTTCCTCAAAGTGATGAAATTACCTAGGGATGCTTGTTACATAGGAAGATTCCTGTCTGTTGCTAATCAACCGGATCAGAGATTCTGCAGGGGAAAGGGGCAACGTGGTGCTGGGCACCTCTACTTTAATTATTTTTGAGATAATCCTATGGCTCCTGAAGTTTGAGAACAACAACCCTGGCCAACAAAAGAATTAACGGTCTCACTAGAAGTTATCATTCCTTCTTTTTAAACACTTACAGCTTTGAGTTTATAGTGCTAGAAAACAGTGAACATGGAAAAAGTTTATGAAAGGTGGTTTGTAGTAAAGCATAAATGCTTTGTGTGTAGGTGTGTAGGGGTAGGTGAATGAGTATACTTGTGGTTGTGCATAGTTCCATATTTTGTAGTATTCCCCGTATGTGTGATATTACAGAATTACCTGGCTTACTTCTTTAAGATTTTGATTTTCAAGTCCCTCAATGGGTTTACAATGAAGATTTTGATTCAGTAGGTCTGGAGTGGGATTCAGGAATGTGTATGTGTTTGTGTGTGTGTGTGTGCGCGTTTCTTCACATGTTCCACAGGTGATTACTATGGTTAAATAAAATTTCTGTGGGGGATCATTGTTTTAAACCAAGATTCAGCACTAGCCCTAACAGACCAGAACAAACCCAAGCTAAGTGCCACATAATCAAACTGAACTTTGAAATGGACCAGTTTTCCAAGAAACAGGAAATTGACAGCAGCCAATCAGAAAGGGCCCAGTTTTCCTGAGTCGGCATAAGGAAGTCCCCCTAAAAGGAAAGTAACTTTGAAACAACCAGTCCTCTTGGTGTTTCCTGTTTCTGCTGTCTTCAGTTATTTTCTGCCTATAAAGCCTACCACCTCCACTCAGGCTATCAGATCACCCATTATCCTTTATAGAACGGGATGTTGCCTTGTTCTAGAATCACCAGTATAAGCTGATCAGAACTTTACATTAAATTTGTTTTAATTTTGTCTTTTCACACTGTAGGAAAAATGTAGAAAACACTGATTTTAGAGAAACTAGGAAGATCCTTCCATCAAAAAGCCCCTTTTTATTTACAGAATTTATTTTATAAAGGGTCATTTATTGACAGTTAGATATAAAGTGTAAGTAACTGGTATCAGATTATTTTATGAATGATTTAAACAAACTAAAATAGTAGAGTACAAACGTATAAATAATGCAAAGACAAGTTTCACTCTCTTTGAACTTTTGCTATGGCTAAATGCAGCTGAAGTAGTCAGAGTGCTGTTCTAGATGAAGAACTGACTGTGGGCTTTGTATAGTTCCATGGAAAATGTGGACCAGCCGACTTCACTTTCAGGAGCCTGAGCCTGTAATAAGTAGAAAAGGCGACGACCTCCCACTTCTTCAGCTTGAAGATCTAAGGTAGTTCCCTCCCTGGACATCCAACCTTCTGCCAAGCTCTTTTCTCCTTCTCTCCCAGCCCCTCATGTCTTCTAAGAAGGCATTCCTAGGCAGGGGCTTCACTTTCTTAGAGTGTGGTTTTAATTTTTTATCCTGGGGATGAATGCAACTCCTAATAGCTAGTGTTCCATGTATGAGGAAAGAGGAAGAACCTTGCTTGGCTTACCAGTTATGCTGTGAGTAATGCAGTTCATTAATTGTCCTAATGATTGTGTTTGGAAGCCAGTTCTCTTCCATTTGTACACTTACATCTATGAACATCTTTGGAACTGTTCTTAGTCTGAATCTTTCCAGTAGTTCCCTCATGTGCATATTTTAAGCTTATGGGGTTCTCTATTCATGTCAAACCAATGCCATCTGTTTCCTACCTTCTAAGAGTGTCTCCCAATGCCTTGGATGCTGGATTACATACTTTACTGCATTCTGTAATGTTAAAGAGTTTGGAGGGAGAAAGGGCAGACAAAAATAAAACCAAAATTGATCAAATATTGTGTTAGTAAGAAAAAGGAGGGAACTCTTCTCCTTAACTTAAGATGAAGTGGAATCTATTGAAAGGATAGTAGCAAGCTCTGAGAAGTGCTCTAAATCTTGCAGAACCAGCTTTAGAAATCTCCAGTGCACCTATGTTCTGGAATCAAAAGAGTCTGAGAAAATGAAAATCTGATATTTTGAGCTTTGATAGTGATAGGGAGGCAGCCAGACATTTTCAAACTCTTAGTCGATGAGTCACCTTCTAGCTTCACCTGCCCCTCTGCCAACATGGCCCCACTTTCCAGTGATGTACTCATTACCACCTTTAAAAAACCCTTGCATATTTAACCTTGCATAGTGTCAACTTGCCAATCTTCAACAGTGAATCACTCTACCATCTGTTTTGCAGGTTGTATTCCCAGGTTGCTGGACTTTGCTGGATAAACTCTCAAAATTATGCTGACTGAAAATTCATGCTAACCTAATTCTGAGTCATAAATTTGTCCATGGTTTTTCCTTGACCTTCCTTTCTTTTTTCTCTTTATTCTTTGTTCCAGATGAGCTGTTGCATAAATGAAGGAGCAGGAAACTTGGAATCAGAAAACCCAATCTTAACTCTTGATTCTGTTTCTTGTAATTTAACAAGGGCTTTTCATTTCACTCTGCCCTATTTTTGTCTGTGACATAGGGATAATACTTAAATTAAAGGATGCTTGTGACAATTAAGAGAGGAATATAAAATTAGCTTTGGTCTACATTATGCTCACATATGGTAGCTATGTTATATTCTATGTGTGAAGCAATCCAAAATCTTTATTCAAAATATTTCCTTGCTGATTTTTTTTTTTCTTCTAAGGAAGTTCGTTTCCAAATTTCCTCTCTTTCTGAACATACAATTTGAAATCTCCACTGACACTTCAAACTAAAATGTGTATAACAAGCTGCCTCATTTCCCACCAAAACTTCTCTGACTTAGGGCAATTCTGGTTAATTAAGAGAGATCCTTCAGTATTATACGGCATTGTTCGTTTCATCCCCGTCACACGTGTAACATTACATTTTAAAACATCTTTCTCTCTACCACATTTTGACCAAGGGCATAATGTTCTGTTCTATCATTTTGGTGCTGCTAACCAGAAGCTAGGAAAATACTGTTTCATATACTAATTCACCGCCTCAAATATGACAAAATCCCTGGGATAAGAAGAAAAATCTAAGCAATACAGGCTACCTAATCATTTTATTTCCTTTTAATTCTAGTAAATGCCACAAACCAATTTACAAGCCTATTAAATATTGCGTTTGCCTAACAAAAACTGTTTCCATCTGAAAGCAGATCATATATAATTTTCCTTGGATTTTTCTCATATAGTTAATAGAATATCCCTCTCATATTGGTTCATTTGAATAATTGTATCTCAACTTATGGGGTCATTATCATTGAGGGCCTCTCTGCTGCCTGGTCCTGTCATCAGTGCACATTTGCAGAAGACCCTCTCCAGCCCCTTGGCAACCTTGTTTCTGGGTGCAAAATATTGTCTAATCCTTTCTTCCTGAAACCATCTCATTAAAATCAGAAAGAATGCTGTTTATAAACCAACTACAGAAGCAGGATTTGCTTTTTGTGTGTTCACAATTGAGAGGTAAAAAATCTGCTGCAATGTAATGTTTAGACTTCTCTCTTGTGAGAGTGCAGATGGAAGATACAGCTGCTTTTCTCCAAATCAATTTCCTCCCATTGGTCTTCTGTTATCCTTTTATCCCAGAGAAATTTCTTGTACTTTTTTGTACTTTTGTGTACTTTCCCACACAATCTGAATTATTTTTATACAGTCAATTCTTGAGGTTTAATTTGACTCTTCAGTGATATCCTAACTTGTCTTAGTAAGTAACTGTTTTCTTCAACCTCAAACAGAGAGTCTGAGATTTCCTGGGTATATGTTGGTCATTTGGTAGTAATAAGAATGTGGAATATAATTAGTAATTTATAAAAATAATATATCTATTTGTCAGAGATTCAGTTCTATAAATTTTAAATGAAGGATGCAAATATCTAGTGGCTCTTAATGGGTTAGAAAGACTATTTTGAGTCAGGCACAATAGTACGCTCCTGTAGTCTACTTGGAAGGTTGAGGTAGGAGGATCCCTTGAGGCCAGGAATTTGAGGCTGTAATGTGCCATGATCATGCCTGTGAATAGCTACTGCACTCCACCCTGGACAGCATGGGAAGACTTCACCTCTTTAAAAACATGAAAACAAACAAAACAAAACTCCTTTAAATGTTAAGTAACTAAAACTATTTTAATAAGGCTAAGCGCAGTGGCTCATGCCTGTAATCCCAGCACTTTGGGAGGCCGAGGTGGATGAATCGCGAGAGTTCATGAGTTTGAGACCAGCCTGGGAAATATAGTAAAACCCCATTTCTCCAAAAAATAACAAACAAATAAAAAATTAGCCAGGCATGGTGGTGCACACCTGTGATCCCAGTTACTCGGGCGGCTGAGGTGGGAGTATTGCTTGAGTCCAAATCATGCCACTGCATCCCAGCTGGGGCAACAATGAGACTCTGTCTCAAATAAAATGAAAAAAAAACAAAAAAAAAAAAACATTCTATGAAAGAAGATTGACACAATTTTGTCTTTGCATAGGGTTTACTTAAGAAGAATGGCTCAGTAATATAGTCACCAGTTATGTGTCAGTGTATGCCGTAAGTTGAAGTGGAATCTTATAATTTGAATATAGATACTTTTATCTGTGTGTGTGTGTGTGTATGTACTGCCTCAACAGTTTGACAATTTCAAGAGAAAGATACATACACACGTGCGCATGCACACACACACACCATATATACATATATGTAATATATGTGTATATGTATGTATATATCTATAGGCATAAAATGAAAATTTTCTTAGTTTTACATGTATATGTAAAACTATGTATGTATATGTAAAACTATGTCTGTATATATATGTACAACTATGTACATATATGTACAAAACTATGTAAAACTATGTATGTATATGTAAAACTATGTATGTGTATATATATGTAAAACTATGTAAATATATGTACTAAATTTTTTTTCATTCTATGCTTAGCTTTGCCTAGGTAGATACAGCAAACAAATATAGTTTTTATTGATAAAGAGACAATAAAATATTTTGGGAAAAATTTAATTACCCTGTAAACATTCCCTTTGTAATCTCTGAAAATAGATTTGACTTACAGGTATGTTTCAATGTGATGTTTCATTCCCCTGTCACAAACCTTAGTCAAGAATAGGGGTAACTAGTAGGTCAGGGATACAGAAACATTGGGATCCATCTGATTTGTGTTACAGTTTTTTGTATAACTTTTAAGAGAGCACATACTTTTAAAATTTACCTGCTTACAAGTGACACAAGATTCATTTAAAAAATAATTATTAGGTTCTAAAATGACGTCTAAGAGTGGAAGAGCCGGTAAAGCCCAGAGGAGCCTGACCAGCAATGATGTAATGGTTCTAACCTTGAGAGGTGGCCAGTCCCAGGCTCTTGGTACCTGGCTATGAGTAAGCCAAGTTACAAATAGCTATTGTTTTCAGGTGTTGGGGTTACAGGACTAAAGCAGACTAGTCCTCTTTCCAAGCAGCTTGACTAGTTGAAGGGGACAGAAGGTGAACCTGAAAATAAATAAGACGATTTCAGGTACAGAGAAGTATTATGAAGAAGATAAAAATGGTAGGGAAAGGCACTTTAGGTAGGAAGGTTAGAAAAATCCTCTCTGACAAGGTGCATTTCAACAAAGATCTAAATAATGAGACATGTGCAGTTGCATGACAAGTCTGGGAGAGACTGTTCCAAGTAAGAAGACCAGCAAGTGCAAAAGCCCTCACTCAGGAAACAGAATTTTACAGTTTAGATTTTTATTCTGTGAGTAACTGGTAGCCTCTGGAGCTTTTACAAGGGTGGTTAAGTGATCTAAAGTATACTTGAGACAGATCATTCAGGCTGCTGTGTGGCAATACACTCTGGGGTCAAGAATAGACAGGAAGAACAGCTCAGTGGAGCTACTGAAATCCACAGAAGGATTATAAACTATAGGACCACAGATGCAATTAACAAAGACAATGAGAAGGTGCAAATGTGGAATATATTTGGAGGAAGAGCTGACAGAACATACTGATGGGTAGAAAATAGAGTGCACAAAAGAAGAATCACAACTAGTCGCCTCACTCCTTCCTCACCTTTTACCCCCAGAAATATTGTTTTGTTAAACATAGAGAGGCAGCTTTTCCCTCCCTTCTCCCCACTTTTCATTTCCTCTCAAACTGGTCCCCATGGCCTTTTCTCTTACTTTATTTCTGAACATCACAAAACTAAAAAACAAGCAAACAAATTATAATAATTTCCACATTATCATGGCAAAAATACTATTTGTGTTCATCAACACGTTTTCCCTTTGAAAGTCTGTTTCTCCTCTTCCCCAATGAATGAGTAATGAAGCTTGAGGGCAGAGAGTTGCACACTTAGTATCCCCTCTCTACATCAATGTTTCTAATATCAAGAATAGAAGCAGGATATTAGATTCCTTTTTCAAGTGAAAGCTAATTGTTGGCTTGAGGCTAAGAAATCTACAAGAGAAATAATAACAGCAATTATTTTTTGAGTACTTGCTTAGTGTCTGGCATTGTTCTTTGTATGTTAACAAATTTAACCCAAAAATAATCTTACATATTTTAGAGATGAGAAACTAAGACACTGAGAAAATCACCCAAGGTCACAGAGTTAATACATGGTATAGCTGGTTTCAGTTCCAGGCGGCCGACTTTAGAGGCTGAGCATTTTACCACCAGAAATATCTGTATATTTCTTATCATCTTGGTGCAGTTTTAGAAATAGCAGAAGAATAGCTATTTCTACCTTTCTAATTATGAAGAGAGAAGTGACATAGCCACTTAATCTCTGAGACAAGAGGAAAGAACACAAATGTTCATTGATGTCTGATGATGAATGATAGAGGTAACCACACATGCTGGTCTTTCTATTGTCTCTAAAAATGAATTTATTCTAATTCTCCAGCCTAAAAATTCCTCAACAAATATTTTCAAAACAAAAATCTGAATTCTGGGTGTAGGAGAAGGCAGCACCCAGCATAAATTTTATATGTTATCACTTTAAAACTTCACAAATCTCCTAATATAAATATTAATATCCCAGTTTTGTGAATGGGATTAAAAAAATAATAAACTTGCCCAGGGTCACACAGACAATGAAATTTGGAGTTAAAATGATCACTTTTGTATACATCTAAATCCCCATGCACTTTTCAAAACAATGTTCTGTCATTAGTGAATTTGAGTGGCCAACAGCACGTTAGCCCAGTTTTGAAAACCATATTTAAGTGATACTATATTTAACTGATGTAAAATAACACTTCAACTATGCTTCAAAGCCAATAGAATTTTAATGTAAACATGACTATGAGAATAGGATTATTCCTTTGTTTTGTATTTTTATTTATATTAACTTTTGTGATAAGAAACTTCTAATGGTTCTTTCAAAACAAACCCATAGTAACATAAAACAAAAGTATGAAATTATTGCTCTGAAGAGGTAAAACCACAGAAAAAGTACATTCTATCTTTATTCAAGGTTTACTAATCAAGACTTCTAATGTTAATTTTTTTCACCCACTGTGATGTGTATATTTTTTTCCTGGATGACTGGTGTCTTTTTATATTTCATCCCATCAGTTTGTTCTACAGAACTTCCTTAGGTGGATGTGTGTGTGTGTTTGTATATACATGTGTATGTGTGTTTTCATTGCAAAGATAGAAAATTTCAGGAATAATAAACTAATAAACATAAGTTAATCCTACTGAAAATAGAATCTTCCAAATTCTTAAACATAACTTTAACCCAGACGAGTGAGTGCTCTGTAGCTAAAAAGGTGAGTGCTCTGCTGCTTACCTGGTTAGTCCATTTGGAGCATTGGATTCTTAATTTCAGTTGGCCAGTTGAATAAGTCTGTCTGATCCAGATGTCTGCCTAAATCAGTAGTTTATGAAGATAGCAGAAATAGCAACTAGGAGTAATCAAAGTAACACCGTAGGTGGAAAACCTACACATAGTTTCATTTTCTTTTTTTAACTTTTAAGTCCAGGGTTACAAGTGCAGGTTTGTTATACAGGTAAACTTGTGTTATGCGGGTTTGTTGTACAAATTATTTCATCATCCAGGTATTAAGTTTAGTATCCATTAGTTGTTTTTCCTGATCCTCTCCCTCTTCCCACCCCTCACCCTCTGAAAGGCCCCACTGTGAGTTATTTCCCTCTAAGTCCGTGTGTTTTCATCATTTAGCTCCCACTTATAAGAGAACATGCAGTGTTTGGTCTTCTGTTCCTGTACTGAAAAACTATTTATAGTTTTATATAATTTATCTAAAATGTATATAGTTTTATATAATTTATTTTAAATATTAATTCAATAGGTGACCCCTCTGTTCTAAGTTTAGAATACTCCTAGATTTTCCCAGTTTGGTCCTAATATACAAGAATTTAAACTTTCTCTTCCACCACCCTGATATCTGCCCAATAATTCCTAGAGCATTTGTAAGCATCCTGGGATATGTTAGGAATATGACTTCTGGAGGTAGCCCAGCAATTTGACTTGTTGGACCCAGAGAATCAATCAGGTGGTGATCTACTCACACCATAGCAGGGTGAAGTTTTGAGGCTCAGGTGGTGTGATGGTTCTGCACAAGAGATGAGCAGTCTGGTCAGACCAGTTGTTCCCTTGCTTTGAGGTTTATGTTGGTTATTTGGGTGTACTCCCAGTCACTTGAATGTTGACTCATCCCAGAGTTCTTCTGAGCTATGAGATCTGGCACTTTTTGGGCCACAGACTGAATTTTGGTTGGGGCCAAAGTTTCACAATACACCAACTTTTTTTTTTCCTATTGTCTTTACCTGAATATCTTTTGGATTCCCACTCACTTCTCTTCCTAGTCTTCTCACAATGCACTGTTCCAGTTTTCTCTGCAAAAAAATGGACTGTCAGTGCATCCTTAGAGAGCTATTTTAAATCATATAATTCCCTCCTATTCTACTCCAACGCTCTAGCCCTGAACTAGCCTCTTCAAGAGCCATTTTTATATCTTAGAAAAGAAAGGGAAAAACCTCCATCAGGCTTTCTGCTTTATATACATGCACTACCAGTTTTACTAGTTTTATTCTTAACTTCTACTTTACATCAGAAGGAGGCAGTAAAACATGGGCAAAATTTTTCTAAAGTTTTTTTTTTTTTTTTTTTTTTTTTTTTTTTTTTTTTACAAATGTATGGAAGTAGAACTGATGTACAGGAAACTTAACATATTTAAGGTATATAATTTCATGAATTTTGACATAAATATGCAACTATGAATTCATTACTACAATCAATAAGGGAACATTTTGGCCAAACTCCCACCACTAATTTTTCTCTACAACAATTATACTTCTGTCACTATAGATAGTTTACATTTTCTATGTAAATGTTGTCTTGCAGTGTGTACTGTTTTTTATCTGGTTACTTTAACTTAACATAATAATTTTGAGATTCATCCACATTGTTACATCCATGAACAGTTATTTCTTTTAGTTTTTAAGCAGTAGTGCATTGAATCAATATATTACAATTTGTTTATCCATATACCTATTGATGGACATTTGAAACATTTTCATTTTTGGACTATTTCAAATAAAACCACAATGGTCATTGTTTTACAAGTCTTTGTATGGACAATTATTTATATAGGTTTTTTTTTTAACTTTTTAAGAAACGGAAAAACTGTTTGCAAAGTGCCTAGGCCACTTTACATTCTGCCCAGCAATGCATGAGAGTTCCAGTTTTTTCATATTTTTGCCAGCACTTAGTACGGTCAGTTCTCTGGCCATTGTAATAGTCGTGTGGTGATATTTTATTGTAGTTTCAATTTGAATTCCTGTGATGACTAATAGTTTTGAAGATGTTTTTATGTGCTTATTGTACATCTTCTGTTGTAAATTCTGTGCTTAGATTTTGACCATTATTTAGTGTTTTTTTTTTTGTCATATTATTGAGTTACAAGGGTTCTTTACATATTCTGCATTCAGGTACTTTGTGTAAGATATGTATTATGAATATTTTCTTCCAGTGTGCATTATTTTCTTAATGGTGTCTTTTGAAGAGCAATATTTTTAAATTTTGATAAAAATTCGATATATTATTATTTTATGGCTTACGCTTTTTTGTTGTTGTTCTAAAAATATGTTTTCTTCTAGAAAATTTTTTTCAAGTCTAAATATGATGCAAAGTTGGAGTGATATTCTTTCTAAAAATATACATAGACATACAGTTGATCCAGCACCATTTTTTGAAAAGATATTCCTTTTCCCCATTGAATCGCCTGATACTTTGTCATAATATAATTGACCACAGATGTATGAATCTATTTCTGCACTCTATTCTGTTTCATTGCAATATAGTTACCTTTTCACCAGTAGAAAATTGTCTTGATTACTCTAGTTTTATAGTAAACACTGAATCCAAGACTAGCTAGTCCTTCTATTTCATTCTCCTTTGGACATATATTTTGCACAAGTTCTTTATGTGCCTTAGGTCTGCATTCCAATGTTCTCCTTGCTAGATGGTTAGTATTCCTTGCTAGATGGTGACATACTATAGAGTGATCATTATTCATAATGGCAGAACTCAACATATTTCAAACCATGTATCTTAGGAGGTTTTTCTCTCTTCTAGTATGATCTGCATTTGGGGAGTAAACAGCTTTTTTGTCTTCCTTGGATACTCTTAAATTGAGCGTTTACTGTAAGAGATCTTAATCATCCTTGTGTTTTTAAAAACATACTTAAAGCTCTTCTGGTTAGGGGTGGTGAGTGCAATAGATAGAGAGGCTTGTTAAGAATTAGAACACCTGGAAAGTCAGACTGGGGTCTTTGCTATCAGAATTCTTTAAGAGACTTTGGGGGAAAAATTGGGCAAAAATGTACAACTAGAGTTGATTTGGAAGCCAAGATCAGAAGCTAAATGTGCTGTCCCAGAAGAAGAAAGTAGGATAAGAGAGTCTGAGAACCTAGAAGCAAGATGATCAAGGAGCTGCTGAGGCTGTCTGACTTTGTATTATTTGCTATTGCATCTTCTTTACTGACTAGTATAGACAGGACTACATACAGTAAGCACCAGAAGTGAATTTATCAAAAAGCCAATAACACTTAAGGGTCAGGGCCCTTAACTGCATGGGCACCTTTCAAAGTTCTAAAATTATATTTATTTTGTGTTCTTTTTCTTATAAACAACCTCTTATAAACAGAGAGAGGATAAACACAGAACCATCCAAAGCAAATACCTGGAGTGTTGATCATATAACTGCTTTTTACTTGTTTATTTTAGGGTAGTTTATGGAAGGAACAATATATTTAAAGTAGCAAAATAGACACTAGAACTTAATAATTATTGAGTGTTCAGCCCTGTGTCAGGTACCGCTCTAAGCACGTCACATGAATTTACTGATTTGACCCTCAGAACAACTCAATGAGGTCCATGTGTTAAAAACTTCATTTTAGAGATTTAAAAACCTAGTCACAAAGAGACATTAAATAACTTCCTCAATTTGCATAACTAGTAAAGAGTGAGGGATCTTGAGAGTGGTGGGGTCAAATTTGAACTCGGATAGTCTCGTTCCAAAGCCTTATGCTGCCATCTACCTTTCTATCCCTCTGGAATAAAAGGAAACCGGCCTCATGCTGAGTTTCTCTTTAGATTTACTGGTAGTTCTTTTTATTGACCAATATTCCAATAATTTTGTGATGGAAATCTATGTATACGAAAATGTAACGAAACTTCAGAAATAAGGTTAATTTGTATACAGAAACAAGTCACATATATTGGAAAGCTTTAAATCATTTTAACCTATAGATTTCAAGGTGAGTTTGTGATTGTCTGTTATAACAGATACTTATAAGTATCCCAGACTTTGTGAAAGCCTCTATACTTCACAAATCTCACTCTTTCTTTCCTAATAGGTCATATAATCTTACAAACATATAGAGTATTTACCTTCGGTCTACTTAACAATCAGTATTGAAGTTTGGGAATGCAAAATTCCTTACTGGATTTGAACTGGGCAAGGTATTTTTGTTATACCACAACCAGATACATTCTCATTGTGTCTTTGCATCCATCTCAAGGTAGAGAAATCTTAAAATTTTAATATTTTTACGATTTCAAATATTTTATGCCAATTTTCTAAGCAAGCATATTTAGGACTATAGCTATTTTCCTTAATGGAAAGAAATGTTGAAGAAGTGCCCTGGACCTCACTGAAATTTATAAATACACAGAGATTCAAGAAGACCTCCTCCGTGGTAGTGCAGTATTTGAATTTTCTCTAAGCATGTCTATACCTGTATATTTTTTTTATGTGGAATTGGCCTTGGTTCTTGAATTGAGAATCTAAATTATCATTTGCTATACTCTCTAGGGTTTAGTTCTTTTTGGAAACTATACATCAACAAGAAAGAATGTTAAAATAACCACATAGTTATCATTTCTCTTCAAAGTTTTAGATATTTTCAGAAGATCCACTTCTACTCTGAGTTTGAAGATAGTAGAGTGTTATATAGTAGTTAGGAGCATGCACTTTGCCACCTAACAAATTTGGGATGGAATCTGCTTTTATGCATTTTCTGTATCTGATGGCGGCCAAATTACATCATTTATTTCACTTGTTAATAAAATGATGACTAAAAACTATTAATAGGGCTGGACACGGTGGCTCACGCCTGTAACCTCAGCACTTTGGAAGGCTGAGGCAGGTGGATCACCTGAGGTCAGCAGTTCGAGACCAGCCTGGCCAACCAGGGTGAAACCCCATCCCCACTAAAAATACAAAAATCAGCTGGGCGTGGTGGCGGGTGCCTGTAATCTCAGCTACTCGGGAGGCTGAGACAGGAGAATTGCTTGAACCCAGGAGACAGAGGTGACAGTGAGCCAAGATCACGGCACTGAACTCCAGCCTAGGCAACAGAGTGAGACCCCATCTCAAAAACAAAACAAAAAAACCAAAATATATTAATAATAATAGTCACGATGATAAAATTTATGTGTCACTCACTTTATAATTTTTTTCAACCTAACCACACCATAGTTACCCACAAATCATTATTCTCACTTTGAAATAAGGAAATTAGGCTCAAAGAGGAAAATAAAAGAAAGAATGTAACTTGCCCAAATTGAGATAGCCCCGTGGAACAGAGTCAGGATTTGGACTGGGGCTGTCTTACTTTGTATTATTTGCTATAGCATCTTCTTAACTGACTAATAGAGACGGGACTATACATATAGTAATCACCAGAGTGAATTTACTAAAAAGTTAACAACACTTAAGCATCAGGACCCTCAACTGCATGGACACCTTTCAAAGCTCTAAAATTGTGTTTATATTTTTGTGTGTGTGGTTTTTTTTCTTGCAAATAGCCCCACAAATCATGTGAATTTTAGGGCTCACTAAACCTGGTTCTGCCTCAGATAGGCCATCAATAAATGTTATCTCCTATTATTGTTAGCACCCATTTACTATTGCTAATTATCAAATTTATAGTTTGTGCTGAGGTAGCAACTTCCCTGCCACCCTGTCTCGTCTCTGCTTTGTCAGCTCCATGTACCTTTTGTTGATTTTTTGTTGTTGTTTACCCAATCTTCTCAGTAAGGCTAGCCTAGTTATATGCTAACTTAAACAGAGATATGTATACAAAAGGCTCCGTCAAGTGTGAGGCACAATATATGTATGAGTTTTTATTACCACTCTGATTAGGCACATACTTTTGAGAAGTGAGGAGACATTCTGGAAAGACAAGCTCTCCAGTTGCTATTCCCATCTCACTCCTCACTCCCACTACAGTTTGCCATTTGTGATACTCAGTAATATACTAAGTGCTCTATAAATGTAGCACGACCTTGAAATCTATCTAAAGGCAATGATAGAAACATTAAAAATTATTAGTATTATGGCAATAATTATAGCAGAACTAATTACTAATGTACTCCTAGGCTAAATGTGTAATCTATATTATGTTATTTAATAATCAGTAAACTTTCTCAGGTTAGAATTTGATCCCTAATTTACAGATAAGGAAAGAAAGTCTTGGAGAGATTAAATGACTTATCCACGGTTACAGAGTAGGTGTGGGGCCAAATTTAAAACTCAGGTCTGTAACTCCAAAGCCCTTTATTTAACATACACACTCTCCAGCCTTCTTCAGCATTGCTCAGACCACCGCCATCTTGATTTAGCTACCTTAAGTATAGGTATAAATAGTAAATTGATTCTGCGGGGGAGAAAACCTCGAAAAACTAAACTCTTTATGTCTGAAGTGTTCAGAGAAATCACGGTGTTAATTATATATTCTAAAATTATGCAAATGATCTTTTTAGTTGTGAATTAATCAATGTTAATCACTTGAAAAATAGCTTTTAGGTTCTTTTTTTTTTTTTTTCTTAGAGATGTGTCAGGGTGGTTGAAATTCTCCTAGTAAGCTTCCTCTTTAAGAATTCAATTTTTTTTCCCCCTGGCAGATGAAGACTACTTGAGTTATTTTGGTGTTGAGCAACAGTCACAGTAGGTGATTAAATTAGAGGCAGGTGTAAAACCCCTAAGTTACCAGGGTTCTGCTCTCTGAGGATTACAGATCAGCGGTGAGTTTCTGACACATGAAAGCCTATCTTTTGTGGAGGGAAAAGAGACACTAATGTGACTTGATATTTAAAAAGAGACGTCAATAAAGAAATAGAATGACTATCAGATGAAGAAGATATGGTTCACCCACCTATTCGAATTCGAAAGCAATGTATTCTCAGCTGTGGTTATCCCAAGTCTACCATTAAGAAAAATGCAATTAGAACAAATGAAGTTGCAATCCCCTTTTCTTATTAGCAAACAGTAAGCCTGATAATGCTACTTTCATTTCCAAAAGCACTTACTCTACTGATGTTAATCAAAATTTCTGAAGATCCTCTGATGATTAATGCTGATTCCAGTTTGTTACTGACCTTGATAATTTTGTAAAAACAACAGAACTGTAAAAATATCATTATAACATAAAGAAATGCTCTTAATTATAAAAGGGTAATTTTTCTCCTGAGTTTCTGGACATCTCGAGTTGTTACTATTTATTTTCAGATATGGTTAGTGATGTATTTTGAATCTATATTTTGTACCAAGAATATATATATAAATATATACTTCCCCCAAAATAGTGTATCAAAGTACGTGAGAGATTTGAGTACTCCAAACTATTTTTTGTCGTGAGTATTGTTAAAACTTCCTGACCTTGGGCATATGGTGGTTTTTGGTATGTCTGTGATTTTTCCTCTCAACTTCCAAATACTGCCCCAATGCTTTTCTTTTTGTAAAAGAAAAATACATATATATATGTGTGTGTGTGTGTGTGTGTGTATTCTTAAGTGTAAATATTTGTTTACTTTGAAGGTTCATACCTTCTATGGTTCTCAAGTTTACCTTTATGTGGTTTAAAAGGCAGATTAAGTGTTAACCAGAAATGGTTTGAATTTTTTTTTCCACTGAGTACTTCTAACTAGGGTATGACTCTTCCTGGAGCTGAGTGAATAGTGCTGATGGACCTGCAAATTAAGTTTTATACCCAGAACCTCACAAACTTACAATATAATAGAATTCTCTTTTTCCAGACCAGTCAAAGACTGAAAGATTAATGGCTCTGGGAAGGATTCTGTAAATGCATTTGTTTTTCAGAATAAAGTCCTACATAAATCTTTTAAATAATTTATTGGTATATTAATACTTTAGAATATCTTTTACCTTGCAGACATGTGAATCTGAAAAACTCAGTGCATTTAGGTCACAGACAAATACTTGATAAAATAGAATTCACATTTATAAGGAAAAAACTAATAAAAAGATTAAAAACAAATGGCAAAATATATATTTTCGAGTACTAAAAATAATAGTTTCAAATACTGTTTACAAAATCTTGAAATGTTGGTAGTGTGTTTCATGGTAACCTTTAGAAAAGACAATTATACTTTATTAAATATTTTGTCTTATCAAAATACATTGTAAAATGACATTTAATAACATCTGAGTGTGTTTTAATTAAAAAAGATGTACACATTACAGAAATTACATATAGATGCCCAATAAATTCTTAGTGTCTGAAGCTTGGTGACAAGAGGTTTAGTCAGTAACCTAAGAAATCAAACTTCATCATTTTGAGGGCACATAGAAGAACTACGCCAATGAGGACGGAGATGGGTTCTTTATTTTTCCAATGCTAGTTAGAATAATTTTTTTTTCATAATTCTAAAGGTTTATTGATCATTTAACTTTGTTTCAGATGACTTAAAAAATTATCCTAAAACAAAGAGGAAGAACCTGGACTGTTTAAAGTCTTACTTCACTTCTCATTTATTCTTGTCATTTCACTTTTATTATGTATAGATTTAATTCCTGTTTTGTTGACAGCTTATTATAAAGATAAGTGGATGCAAGGAATTGAGAAGCTAGGATTGAGAAAATAAGATGGTTTGTAACTGCTTTGAAATTACTTAAATAATTGACAAAATAGAAACAAAAGGAACCCAGGAATGGAATCCCTTTGGGTGGAGTTATTTACTGAGATTTCCCTGGCCCTTAGCGAATGAGATTTATGTTTCACAAATGGCTCCATTATTAAACCCTCTGGCTCCATTCCCATGCCTACACAAAACACCCAGCTAGATTCTTTTTCCACCATCCAACAGGCAAAACTCTGCCTTGTTTTTTGCTTCTACTAGGAATCTAGTTATATCAAGGAGGAAGAAGTAAACACTAGCCTAATTTTCTTGGAGTTGATTTGCCCAAAACTATCCCAGTTTTAAAATGGAAAATCCTAGGTCCTGAGGGCAAACCAGACTGGTTGGTCTTACTAGACTTTGTCATTGCCTGATCCTAATTTTGGGACAAGGGAAAGAGATTTCCTCAGAGAAGAGGCATATTTCAAGATAGATATTGAGTCAGAAGTCAAAGTTCAGCATAGTGACGGAGACTGTAGGTTGAACACCTGATCATTACCTGTTTTCCTGGGCACACAGATAGTACATACTTTCCAACCTGTCTTGTGGTTAAATATAGTCAGGTGACTGAGTGCCAATAGAATGTGAATGAAAGTGATGTTACTTCCACAGTTGGTTCATAATAACATTCGTGTGCCATACTTCTTATTCCTTCCATTCTCTGGCTTGAAAATGAATACACCCACCTTGAAATCTGAATGCTGAAGATTGCAGAGCCGCAGGATCTAAGAAGCATGGGAAGGAAAGCTGCCTTAAAACGAGAAAACTCATATTACATTTTATATGCATGAGAAATACATTTATATTACTTGAAGCTAATAAACTTTTGCATTTTGTCTATATAGCACCTAGTGTTACCTTATATAATATACACAATGGTTAAAGGAAGATTCTAGACCTAGAATCTCAGAGCTCAAGTCTTAGCTCTTCTACTTGCTAAGCAAATATGTATGCTTAGCATCCATATGTATGTTCTTAACAAATATCTGTATGTTCTATATATTCTTAGCAAATATCTTAACCCTTTTGAGCCTTAGTTCTCTCATTATTAAAGTGAAAATAATGATGGTATCTAATTCACAGCATTGCTGTGAAGATTAAATAATTTATTACATATAAAGCATTTAGAATAATCTGGCATAAAATAAGTACTATATAAGTGTTATTATTATTTCATATGTTTCTATGGCAATTTTTTCCTATGTATCCTACAGCACTTTTTTCTCAATAGCCTTTATTTTTTAATGTTATTACATTTTATTTTCTTTGAAAGCCACTTAATGTACAGTTCAAGGCTTTAAGTCTACACACACTTCTGCCAGATCCTGCAGCTTGCTAGTAATGGCCATTGCTTCTTCACTTTTAACAAATGTATTGAGATACAATTCACATACCTTACAATTTAGTCATTTAAAATGAACAATTCAATGACTTTTAGAGTATTCAGAGTTGTCTGTTGACCACCGTAATCATCTCTTTTCTCCTCTTCTGAGAGCTACCCTTTAATATTTTAGGAGTTTGTTACAACTGTGATTCTAAATCCTACATTCTCAGATCTCTGGCACTGAATTCCCTGCTAGGATTCCTATGAGTTTTTAGCTCTGAAAAATTGTCCCAGCAGCCAGCTACCCTTTAACTTTTCAGCCCCAAGGGACCACTGTTTTATCAGGTGAAATGGGACAGAGATCATTATCAGTCCAAAATCCTCATCTGCCACAATGAAGTAATTTTCCCCTTCCAGAAAAAGCTCTAATTTCTTAAGGAAGTTTATGTCAGTGAAGGATGGATTGAAATCCAAACTCCAACCTGAAATTTTCTAGTTGATGTACTCACCTCAGAAGTCATACAGTAAACTTTCTTACTTCTCTGAATCACTTAATCTAAAATATTTCATCTGCCAAAGGTTGTAATTATATAATACTCTCAGAATACTCCAACACCTTTGTTGATTACTAAGTGGTATTCCAAGGACTATACATTAAACAAAGAGGTAGGTGAACTCTTGATATAGTTCTAAATTGGTTATTTTAATTCCCAATTCTGATAGTTTTTTAAGAAAATCTTTACACGAAATGTAAGCCAGAGGTAGAATGGTTTCTTCTTGTAGCAGGCCGACAGACTGCTGAGTCAGGGCACATGGCTTCTTGCTGAATTTAGCCCCTAGACATCCCTAGGCCACGTGCCATTTCACAGGCACCAACAGCACAGGGTATGTGAGGGCTCACTTTAAGTTCACCCATTTCATTTACTTTCTCAGCTCCCCAGGCATCTCCGTCCCTGAGCTTAAATAGACTGACTGGATTCTGCCTTTTACTGACCTCATCAGAAACTCTGTCTCAGACACATTGTGATTTTCGTGATTTAACTGAATATTTGCAAGATGAGGTAAAAGATGGAGTAACTTACAAAGTGTATTGATTCGCTCCTCTAGTTGACTTCCAACTTTGCTTTTTCTCTTTATTGTGGCTTATCTCTTCATCATATTCATAACCATATAAAAGCCCCACTCCTGGTATGGAAACTTCCTTGCTATACGTAATATTAGAATTTGTAGTCAAGCTTGTGTACTGCAATTAATTCCCACTACGGATAACCTTGCAGCCAGAGGGACTTTTCAACTGTCCACACTCTCTACCCACCTCCAGGGAATTCTAAGTGAATAAACTTTTCTCTATAAAATAAATAACCACCAAACATGTTTTCTTAGAAAATCAGAGAGTTTTCAGATATTTTGAATAGACTTTATATATCATAGATATCTAGCAACAGAGAAACAATGAACAAGATACACACAATGTAATGTGATTTAAAAAACTTAATAGGTCTTTTGATTTATGTCAAAATACATTGCATGTCAAAAAACCAGTTTCTGGATTGTGTTACTTTTATCACAGTGAAAAATGCCATTAGATTTGTCATTGGAAATTAAGTAATGAAATGATTTGACATATGAAAGAAAATTTTTAAAACAGAAGTTTTTCTTGCAGTTGTCACAACTCATTTAGATACCAATTGTCTGCAATTGCAAATCCCTGAATCAAAATGTCAGCATAATGACTGTCTATGGTGGGGAAAATATCTCTGAGGTGAATTCAAATATTAATTGCCAGAAAAATGCCATCATGGTTTTTTTTCTTTCATAAGTATTAAATACATGCACAGACATTGAAGAATTTGGCAGAATTAAAGACCCAAATCCAAAGCAGTCTCAAGAACATTCTAAGTCTGATGCTATTCCGAAGTTTGTTCATTTACCCAAGTATTACATCATCTATGCTCCATAAATCTTCCCTACAAACTTCTTGAGACACTTGCAATATTTTTGGAAGAAGAGAAAAGATAGGAAAGGAATAATCCCTTGTTCACATTGCTCTCTTTGTCGGTATGTCATAGTCTTGATATGTCACATGCAGGCTATTATGTACTTTGTCATTTTCTTTTCTTTTTGGAATAGTTTTTGTAGAAGAAAACTACTGAAATGTTTGAGAAGAAAACTACTGAAATGTTTCTTTTCTTTTTGGAATAGTTTTGTAGAAGAAAACTACTGATAACTCTTAATAAATTATTTTTTAACTTGCGGCTTACAGAGATACCCACAGGATATACTTTTGAGACTGGTGTACTTGAATTTATTATAATTTTTGTTTAAAACTACAGCTTTATTAAATAAGGATATAGAGATTATTACATACATATGCAAAAAAGAAAGATATTCATTCATAGGCCACTTAAAAATAATACAATTGAAAAAATATGAGATTGCATAATAGAAACAGATTAAGCTAGTTTAAAAGTTTTAGTATTTTACAATACAAAATAGTTGAATACTTAGACAAAAATAGTTTGCTGCTATTTTCAAGTGTTCCAAAATTGGAAAATATGTATGGCATTGTTGCATTTGATCATGTTTTGTGGGACTTATTTTTGGTTGTGGGCTATGAATTAAAAATTTGCATTTGGTAGAAAAAAAACAATAATTGAGGTGAAGATATAGATAATACCAAGATAGGAATCAAATATGATAATTGTAGAAAGATGTCATAAATATACCACACAGTTTAGCTAAGGGCATGAGTCACTAAACATATAGGTGATATGGTTTGGCTCTATGTCCCCAACCAAATCTCATCTTGAACTGTACTCCCATAATTCCCACGTATTGTGCAAGGGACCCAGTGCAAGAAAATTGAATCATGGGAGTGGTTTCTCCCATATTGTTCTTGTGGTATTGAATTAGTCTCATGAGATCTGATGGTTTGATAAGGAAAAACCCATTTCACTTGGCTCACATTCTCTTCTCTTGTCTGCCACCATGTGAGATGTGCCTTTCACCTTCTGCCATGATTGTGAGGCCTCCCCAGACATGTGGAACTGGAAGTCCAATAAACGTCTTTCTTTTGTAAATTGCCGGTCTTTGGTATGTCTTTATCAACAGCATGGAAACAGACGAATACTGTAAATTGGTACTAGCAGAGTAGGGTGCTGCTGAAAAGACCCAAAAATGTGAAAGTGACTTTGGAACTGGGTAACAGGCAGAGGTTGGAACAGTTCGGAGGGCTCAGAAGAAGACAGGAAAATGTGGGAAAGTTTGGAACTTCCTAGAGACTTGTTGAACGGCTTTGACCAAAATGCTGATAGTGATATGAACAATAAGGTCCAAGCTGAGGTCATCTCAGATGGAGATGAGGAACTTGTGAACTGGAGCAAAAGTGACGCTTGTTACATTTTAGCAAAGAGACTGGCAGCATTTTACCCTACCCTAGAGATTTGTGGAACTTTGAACTTGAGAGAGATGACATAGGGTATCTGTCAAAAAAAAAAAAAAAAAAAGGATTCAAAGCAGCAAACCATTTAAGAGATTACCTGGGTGCTGTTAAAGGCAAGGAGTTTTAAAATGGAAATGGAGCATAAAAGTTTGGAATATTTGCAGCCTGAAAATGTGATAGAAAAGAAAATTCCATTTTCTGAGGAGAAATTCAAGCCAGCTGCAGAAATTTTCATAAGTAATGAGGAGCCAAATGTTAATCACCAAGACAATGAGGAAAATGTCTTCAGAGCATGTCGGAGACCTTTGTGGCAGCCCCTTCCATCACAGGCCTGGAGTTTTAGGAGTAAAAAATGATTTTGTGGGCCATTCCAGGGTCCCTCTGTTGTATGCAGTCTAGGGACATGGTGCTTTGTGTCCCAGCCACTCCAGCCATGACTATAAGGCGCCAAGGTGTGGCTTGGGCTGTTGCTTCTGAGGGTGGAAGCCCCAAGCCTTGGCAGCTTCCACATGGTGTTGAGCCTATGGGCACAGAAATCAAGAGCTGAGGTTTGGAAACCTCCACCTAGATTTCAGAGGATGAATGAAAACGCCTGGATGTTCAGGCAGAAGTTTGCAGCAGGGATGGGGCTCTCACGGAGAACTTCTCTATGAGGGAGTGTGGAAGGAAATGTAGGGTTGGAGCCCCAACACAAAGTCCCTACTGGGATACTGCCTAGTAGAGCTGTGAGAAGAGGGCCACTGTCCTCCAGACCCCAGAATGGTAGATCCACTGACAGCTTGCACTGTGTGCCTGGAACACCCACAGATACTCAACAGCAGCCCATGAAAGCAGCCAGGAGGGGGGCTATACCCTGCAAAGCCACAGGGGTGGAGCTGCCCAAGGCTGTGGGAGACCACTTTTTGCATCAGTATGACCTGAATGTGAGATATGGAGTCAAAGGAGATCCTTTTGGAGCTTTAAGATTTGACTGCCCTGCTGGATTTTGGACTTGCATGGGGCTTGTAGCTCCTTTGTTTCAGCCAATTTCTCCTATTTGAAATGGCTGTATTTACCCAATACCTATACCCCCATTGTATCTAGGAAGTAATTAACTTGCTTTTGATTTTACAGGCTCATAGGTGGAAGGGACTTGCCTTGTCTCAGATGAGACTTTGGACTATGGACTTTTGAGTTAATGCTGAAATGAGTTAAGACTTTAGGGAACTACTGAGAAAGCATGATTGGTTCTGAAATGTGAGGACATGAGATTTGGGAGTGGTTGGGGTGGAATGATATGGTTTGGCTCTGTGTCCCCAACCAAATCTCATCTTGAATTGTACTCCCATAATTCCCATATGTTGTGGGAGGGACCCAGTGGGAGATAACTGAATCATGGGAGCGGTTTCTCCCACACTGTTCTCATGGTAGTGAATAAGTCTCATGAGATCTGATGGTTTGATAAGGGGAAACCTGTTTTGCTTGGCTCTCATTCTCTTCTCTTGTCTGCTGCCATGTGAGATGTGCCTTTCACCTTCTGCCATGACTATGAGGCCTCCCCAGCCACATGGAACTGTAAGTCCAGTAAACCTCTTTCTTTTGTAAATTGTCCGGTCTTTGGTATGTCTTTATCAACAGCATGAAAACGGACTAATACAGTAGGTGAAACAACAGCCCTCAAATATGCCTACACTTGAATCCTAAAGTCTGTGAAAATTACCTTTATGGCAAAAGGGATGTTGTAGATGTGATTAAATGAAGGATCTTGAGAGGGAAGATTATTCTGTATTAGGTAGGTTGACCAATATAACCAGAGAGGTCATTATAAGAAAGATGCAAGAGGACTGAGAGTTAGAGATGAAGGCTATATATGATGACAGAAACAGTAGTTAGAACAATGTCCTTTGAAGATGGAGGAAAGGCCACAAGTCCAGGAACATGGATAGCCACTAGAAGCTGAAAAAAGGAAAGGAAACAATTTTCCCCTCAGACCCTCCAGAAGGAACAAACTCTACCAACATCTTGACTTTAGCGTTATAAAACTGATTTTGGACTTCTGTCCTCTAGAACCTTAAGATAACAAGTTTGTGTTGTTTCAAGTCATCAAGTTTGTAGTAGGTTTCAAAAGACCTGTAGACAGCTGGTCCTTTGCAGAGCAAACATTGTTTCATTCAATGTTGTGTATTATAATGTTGATGAGGAAAAAATATATATAATATAATGTTGATGAGGAAAAAGTCAATTCCTGGCCAGAGCCACTGTCTGTGTGGAGTTGACATATTCTCCCCATGTCTGAGGAAATTTCCTCCAGGTATTCTACTTTCCTCTCATATCACAAAGATGTGCACATTCAGTGAATCTTTGTGTCTATGTGGTCCCAGCCTGAGTGAGTGTGGGTGTGTGCATGAGTGTATCCCGACCCTATGATGAATGGTGTCCTGACCAGGCTGATTTCTGCCTTGGCCCCTGAACTTTTCTGAACTGAAATAATTGAGTAAATAATTATCTTATTTGTTTTTACTAATTTTTCTTACATGTATGTATACTTCACATTTATTTCATTGTTTAATATGAGAAGTGTTTTGGTCTTTATTTAGAAGTTTGGTGATGTTTTTGTGACCAGAAATATTCTGCAAGAACTGAACTCTAGTTTATATCAATTAGCCTATGGTGAAATTTGTTTTGTTACACTTGTGTTGCTTAAAGAAGCACCTTCCGAGAATCTATGGATGCTGTTAAGTGAGGACTTACTTAATTTGTTATAGAAACAAATAAAAATGAATACAACATATATATGATTTTATATATATATCAAAAATTATATCAATGAAATCATTAACATGAAGATTTCTACTCTTCTAATCAATTTTTCCCTCACACAGGAATATCATAGGATGATTGAGTATGCATAAAATTTATATTTCTGCAAGAGATAATATTTAACAGAGGCAATCAGTGTTGTGATTAAGAAATATATATATGTATATATACACATATATGATGACTGAGAAGGTCAGGAAGTGGGTAGGATATAGAGAAATCTTGTGTGTGTAAGTGCTTACAAGCATCTGAGAATGTGAACAAGCTAAGTCTTGTAGCTAAAGTGCTCTTTTAGACTTTATGACTTAGGTGTTAAGTAACTATTATAGGTGTATAAATATTTTCTTTCTTTTTTTTTTAAAAGATGATTGTATTTGCAATCTATTTCCATGATATCTAGCCTGGAAATCTGGGATAACAATTCTTAAATTAGTTTAGTTCAATTATTATTG
The DNA here is from genome assembly GCF_008728515.1 of Papio anubis. Lineage (NCBI taxonomy): Eukaryota > Metazoa > Chordata > Mammalia > Primates > Cercopithecidae > Papio > Papio anubis. The sequence goes on from NW_022164635.1 coordinate 54,627, forward strand.
TTTTTTTAGAGACAGGGTCTCAATATGTTGCTCAGGCTAGACTCGAACTTTTGGGCTCAAGGTATCCTACTGCCTCAGCCTCGTGACTAATAAAAATATTTTTATTACTTCCATGACTTCAAACTAGTCATGACAGCCTAGAAAGTGTCTTGGTTTTAAATGGTTCACAATTTGGACTAGTTACCAAGCCACAAAAATATGATTATAAAGTGATTATGTCAATCATTGTTTTATGTTATTAAATCTTTATTTAGTATTAAATGTAAAAGCAAGAGGCAAGTGAAAAAGCAAAATTATTTGTATAAATTATTTCAACTAATTTGTAAATATGGATAGATTTAAAGACTAAATAGAAAAGTTAACATTAATTTCCTCTGAGGGATGAGATTATCAGTGATTTGCTCTGCTACTTAATTATATATTATTTTCTAAATTATCTAAAATTAGTATATATTTTATAGTCAGAAATTATGAAAAGTAAGGCATTTAATTTAGTGATATTTGTGCTGCATATATGTTTTCTTTATAATTAATATTTATATCAGATAGCAGTTAATTGCAAAGTTTATATTATTAAACAACTTCATATAATCAAATTTATAGCCACAAACAATTTTAATAGTCCACATCTAAAGAACCTTGAGGGCTTGGTCATTTGAAAACAAAGCATACAACAAATTTTAATAATTAAAATACATTACATTTCTATATGGCAGATGCTAGTCTAAGCATTTCATACAGCAACTTCTTTAATCCTTGGGACAACCCTGTGCCTATTATTATTCTCATTTAGCAGATGGAGAAATTGAAGGGCAGAGAAATTGGGTGATATCTGGAAAGCTTGTACCTAACAAATGGTCAGGATTCAAACTCAGGCAGTTTAACTCCAGAGCTGTACTTCAATCCCCTTTGTTTCCTATCTCTAAAATTTTTGCAGTACAATTTTAGACTGAAAATTTGGAAAATCAGTTTTATTTTCTTTAATTATGAATTTTTGGGGTCTGCATTTTTGGTGTTTTGTTTGTATGTAACATACGTAAGTATTATATATGAGTTGGCCTTATTCTTGTCAAGGGTAAATTATATGAACTGTTATACACACATGCATACATACACATACACATTATACACTTATCGTACCTGCTTTTACCCACTGGTCATCATTTTATAGCATATGGTCATGTTTATGGAAGTATTCTGCATGTCTGCAAGCACTACCCATTTTGTTGAAAAACTACTTTCACACAGGGATATGTCTCTGGGATAGCCTTACTCATGTTACGCAGATCAGTTTCTCAGCACAAGAATTTAGGGCTGGGACTCAGTATACATGAGAATTTAAAATCTACAAATGTGTCAGGCCATTTGAGGCAATTATACTTAGACAAACAGATACCATAAATCAGCTGAAGGAGAAAGAAACAAGAGGTAGATGCACAGAGAGAGCCTGTGAGTAAAGGCTTTCAGGATACAAATGGGTTGTGGGTTCTACACTTCCATTACCCAACAGTGACCTCTGATTTCTGCTCTACATTCTCAGAAAGTGGCTTGGAATCCTTGAAATAAACACCTCTTTTTTTGAGCTATGTGGTATTCTTATTGCTTGAATTGAAATAATCCTAGATTGAAACAATTACATTTCAGAGAAGAAATGTTTATTTCAAAGAACTATGAAAAGAATTTTAAAATAATTTCCTCTTGCCAACAATCTTGAGAATTCTACATTCTGCTTTAAACTTTTTAAATAAAAAAACTAAATCATGTGTTTAATGATACCCTGGGAGTTTGTCTGTTGACTAGTTCTCAGTAGGGCAAGTAAGAGGTACATTTTTTTTTTTAAATAAATTCCATCCCTTATACAGATGCTGAATGGAATTCTCACCGAGGTTTTGGGGAGGAAGGGGAAAGAATTATAAGTGCTAATGTTGATATTATTTATAAGTGTAATGAACTGCTTTGTCTCGTAAGGAAAGTCTAATTTGATGTAAAAAGTATATCTTTTAAAGACTAAGTTTATTCTTTGGGAGGCCGAGACGGGCGGATCACGAGGTCAGGAGATCGAGACTATCCTGGCTAATACGGTGAAACCCCGTCTCTACTAAAAAATACAAAAAAACTAGCCGGGCGAGGTGGCGGGCGCCTGTAGTCCCAGCTACTCGGGAGGCTGAGGCAGGAGAATGGCCTAAACCCGGGAGGCGGAGCTTGCGGTGAGCGAAAACCCGCCACCTGCACCCAACCCGGGGGAAAAAGGGGGACTCCGTTTTCAAAAAAAAAAAAAAAAAAAAAAAGACTAAGTTTATTTAAAAGGTAATTTTAATATATTTTATTGAACTCTGTGTAAGCCTCAAAATATAGGTAAAACACTTAGGAATCAAAATTGACATGATTTCTTTGCTTTATAATGTTCTCTGTAGTTTTCTTTTCATATCAGCAACATGTGATCATTATAGAAAACTAACAAAATAGTAGAAATTAAATGAAAGTCATCTACATCCTTTTCATAGTGAGATACACATTTTAAATCAGTAATGTATTTTCCATCAGTTTTGTCTCTATGTGAATGTGTATATCCATTTGAAAAATACTGGCATTGGAGATATAATTTTAATCATGATTTGAGACAATATATTTGTGAGTATTTTTTTTTTTTTTGGAGACAGAGCCTTGCATTGTCACCCAGGCTGGAGTGCAGCGGCACAATCTTGGCTCACAGCAACTTCCATCTCCAGGTTCAAGCAATTTTTATGTCTCAGCCACCCAAGTAGCTGGGATTAGAGGCGTGCATTACCATGTCTGGCTGATATATATATTTTAATTTTTAGTAGAGATGAGATTTCACCATGTTGGCCAGGCTGGTCTTGAACTCCTGGTCTCAAGTGATCCACCCGCCTTGGCCTCCCAAAGTGCCAGGATTACAGGCGTGAACCACCATGTCTGGCCTTCTATTATTCTTATGTTATTAGTATTATTTCTAAACAGTAGATATTTTAAAGATTATGTTCTACAAATGCCACTGATACTGGAATTTATCTAATCTTGAGTGTTAATGTCAGAGGTGTTGGAACCAGAATGATTCCATCTTGAATAGAGGCCAGGTAAAATAAGGCTGAGATCTACTGAGCTGCATTCCCAAGAGGCTAGGCATTCTTAGTCACAGGATGAGATAGGAGGCCAGAGGAACTGGTATCACAAGACACAGGACATGGAGACCCTGTTGATAAAACAGGATGCAGTAAAGAAGCTGGCCAAAACCAAGATGGCAAGAAAAGTGACTGCTGGTGGTCCTCACTGCTCAGTATATGATAATTATAACGGATTAGTATGCTGAAATACACTACCAATAGCACCATGACTGTTTATAGGTTCCATGGCAACGTCCAGCAGTTACCCTATATGGTGTAAAAGGAAGAACTCTCAGTTCCAGGAAATCCCTGCCCCTTTCCTGGAAAACTCATGAATAATCAACCTCATATTTAGGATATAATCAAGAAATAACTTTGAAAGTAGCCATCCAGCAGCCTTGGAGCCGCTATGTCTGTGGAGTAGCCATTGTTTTTGTTTTATTGCTTTACTTTTTTAATAAATGTGCTTTCATTTTACTCTGTGAACTTGCCCAGAATTCTTTCTTGCCTGAAATACAAGAACCCTCTCTTGGGTCTGGATCCAGTCTTCTTTCCTGTAATATTAAGGCTGCAATAAACATCATTGTACGTGAAAAATCAACAAAAGATGTTTTGCTTTTAACTACTTCCACTATCGTTTCATTTTGTTTTAGGAAGGTTTCGTTTTGATAAAAATTGGGAATGTGTGTATCAGAATGCTTTGTGTTATATCATCTAATCCTAGCATTAATTTATATCTATTTTAGATCATTATTGTGTTGAATATTTTCTTATAAGCCACACCATGCTGAACATATACAAAATTTGGCATGGGTTTCCATTTTACAATTTGAAAGACCTCAATTAGCTTTATTTTTGAATCTAGAATTAGGTAACACTTCATTCTATAAAATAGAGTAAGTGTTCCAATGAACTACTGAGCAGAAAGAGTTGGCTTTGTATTACTTTATTATTTGTAACTAAGAGTTACTAGTTCTTTAAAGTTATTTTTCTTATAAGGTGGAGACAGAGAGATATATTAATAGAAAAGTGACTGAATAGTTAACATCAGGTTACTTCAGGCTACCTCTTTGCGTTAGAATTAAAGCAGGGGAAATCTCATTATCATGCTGATTAAAGATTGAGGCCTGGGTGGTGGCTCATGCCTGTAATCCCAGCACTTTGGGAAGCCAAGGCATTCGGATCACTTGTGGTCAGGAGTTTGAGACCACCATGGCCAACACGGAGAAGCCCTGTATCTACCAAAAATACAAAAATTAGCCGGGCAGTAGGCACCTGTAATCCCAGCCACTCAGGAGGCTTAGAAAAGAGAATTGCTTGAACCCGGGAGGCGGAGGTTGCAGTGAGCCAAAATCGTGCCACTGCACTCCAGTCTGGGTGACAGAGCGAGACTCCGTCTCAAAAAGGAAAAAAAAATATATATATATAAATATATATATAAACTGGATGGTTTGGGAAATTGGATGTTAGTATCTTTCTCCTAACTTCTCAGAAGATCAGATAACAATTTAGATTGGGTTTGGTGACCTGAAACTTTAGCATGGGAGACTTCATATTGATTTTTAGCTTATTCTGTTGGACCTAGTACAGAAACAGCCCAAAACAATGACCTCCTATAATTTTCATTTGACACTAGAAAGTTTCAAGTGCTGTCATATGCTACAATTTCCCGGTAGGCTCTAAGAGCTTACTAAATAGAAACATTAATATTAGCAAAGTAAAAGAATAAGTTAAACCATGTGCTATAATTTAAGTGATTTTTTTTGTCAGTATCAGATTCCTTAAAAAGTAGGTTAAAACATATGGCAAATCACACTACAGCTGATCCAGCCAGTTACAATATGTACATGAAACTTTGAGATTGTATATCCGTGATATTGTGATTTAGAATAAGAAATTTATATTTGGTCTTCATTCCCATTCTTGGCACAGATCTTCTAAAATCCTTGAAATTTCCTAAGGGATAAGATCCATAAAGGTGAAAGGAGGGACTTTTGTTAATCTTAACTAACCTTTTTCAGCCACACTTGGGTTTATGTAATGAGATGACTTTTGGAAAGCCCCTAAGGATAGGGGCTGGTTTCCAGGGGAACTAACTATGTGATTAAACACTTGGAACTGGGCGGACACGGTGGCAAACACCTGTAATCTCAGCACTTTGGGAGGCTGAGGCGGGTGGATCACGAGGTCAAGAGATTGAGACCATCCTGGCCAACATGGTGAGACCCCGTCTCTACTAAAAATACAAAAATTAGCTGGGTGTGGTGGTACCCCATCTCTACTAAAAATACAAAAATTAGCTAGGTGTGGTGGCATGCCCCTGTAATCCCAGCTACTTGGGAGGCTGAGGCAGGAGAATCACTTGAATCCGGGCGGTGGACGTTGCAGTGAGCCGAGATTGCACCACTGCACTCCAGCCTGGGCAACAGACTGAGACTCCATTTCAAAAAAAAAAAGACTTGGAATTTTGAGTGGGATCCCCGACTCTGGGAGAGGGAAGAAAAGCTGAAGGTCAAGTAAATCACCAGTGGCTAATGATTTAATCAATCATGCATATATAATGAAGCCTGCATAAAAACCCAAAAGGAAAAGGTTAGGATAGCTTATGGGTTGGTGAACAAGAAGACATGCATTTGTCAGGAGGGTGGTGCACCCAACTCTATGAGGCAGAAGCTCCTGCACTTGGTACCCTTCCAAACTGTAGCCTATATATAAATATCTGTATCTGGCTGTTTATTTGTATACTTTACAATATCCTTGCAATAAATCAGCAATAGTAACCAAACTGTTTTTCTGGGTTCTATGAAACACTCTTGCAAATTATTGAACCTGAGAAGGGGATTGTGAGAACCTCAGATTTGTAACCACGTGGGACAGAAGTTGTGGTAACCTGGGGACTTAATACTTGTGCTTGACTTCTGAAGTGGGAGGCAGTCTTGTAAAATTGAGCTCTTAATCTGTAGGATCTGAGGTTATTTCTAGCTAGATAGCATCAGAATTGAGTTAAATTGTAGCACACCCAGTTCTTGTTCACTGAGCATTGGAGAACTGCTTGGTGATATGGTTTGGCTGTGTCCCCATCCAAATGTCATCTTGAATGGTAGCTCCCATAATCCCCATGTATGATGGGAGGGATCTAGTGGGAGGAAATTGAATCATGGGGGTGGGTTTTTCCCTGTGTGAAATGGGGAAAAAATGGTTTTTTTCCATTTCACACAGGGAAAATATGATAGTGAATAAGTCTCACAAGATCTGATGATTTTATAAAGGGTAGTTCCCCTGCACATGCTCTTGCGTGCTGACACGTACGATATGCCTTTGCTCCTCCTTCGCCTTCACCATGATGGTGAGGCCTCCCCAGCCGTGTGGAACTGTGTGAGTCCATCAAACCTCTTTCTATTTATAAATTACCCAGTCTTGGGTATTTCTTCATAGCAGTATGAAAATGCACTAATACACTTGGTATGGGTAAAATCATCCCATGTTTTGGTGACCAGTGTGAGAATATTGAAAGTGGTGTGCGTATAAAAGGAAAAACCATTTCTTTATTTTTTCCAACCCCATATGATAAAATAAACTTATACTTAGAAAATTAAATTGATTTAGATTTCTAATGCCTAAGTATGTCTTATACCTTACCTTCCTTGCTGTGTCTGAGAAAAAATGATATAATCAAATGTTTTAGCATGTACTTACAAACTGAGTATCTTGAATTTAATTGGTATGTAGTTGATTTTGACAGTCTTATTAAGTGTCAAAAGGAATGTTGAAGGACAAAATTGGAGAGAATCTGAGAAATGCCCAACATATCTTTATATTTTAGTTCATTAAAATAGTATTTGATAATAGACTATTTATAGGACATTCAAAATTGGGAAAGGATTAATTAGCTAATATTACTGGTGAGTACTAGGATCAGGTACTATCATTAGTGCTATAATTAATATTGGTTGAAATTAATTAACCAGCATTACTCGCAAGTACTATTAATGGAATTATTTATTGGAAGTACTATACCATTGCCAAACAAAGCATTTACTTTTAAACCTGGAACTCAAGTGGAAGTGAATAGTCTACTAAAAAAAGAATTTGAAATGCTCTATTCATACTACCCAAGATGAATTGCTGACCATTGGCTGCTCAGGCTAGAGAGAAGGACAGAGCTGTGGCATCACAGCTTCATTCCTCATGGGAAATAAAACAAGTGGCTAGAAATTTATGAGAGAACAGAAAAAAAGAAAAGCTTTTCTTGCACGTCTACTCATAAAGACCCAGTATTTAAAATAAACTAAGTAAAAGACTGTGAACTTAGCAACTGGGCTCAGAGTACAACGATATCCAATTGCAAAGCAGAAGCAGGGTTGGGGTGGGGTCAGTGCTGGGGATTCACTAAACAAGAGCATCAGACCAAGGTAAAGAAAAGAGACAAAAAGCCCAAATTAAATTAGAAAACTCTGATCTGTCTAAGAACTATTAATATTATCCTGTTATCTACGAAGAAGAATTTAACTGTATATCAGAGCTCCATTAAAGAATATTTATACTTGGCGGGGCGCAGTGGCTCATGCCTGTAATCCCAGCACTTTGGGAGGCCGAGGCGGGCGAATCACGAGGTCAGGAGATCGAGACCATCCTGGCTAACACGGTGAAACCCCGTCTCTACTAAAAATACAAAAATATGTATATATATTTTTATACTGATTTATAGGATTTATATCAACTTATAGATGAATAATTTCAGAAAAATTTATATATAGAATCATATTTATGCATATGCATGTAATACACCCAACATACACACAGAATGACATACTTTCCTTTGCTTACAATAAAAGTGTATTAGTCTGTTCTCACATTGCTAATAAAGATATACCCAAGACTGGGTAATTTATAAGGAAAGAGGTTTAATTGACTCACAGGTCTGAAGGCTTGGTAGGCCTCAGGAAACTTACAGTTATGGCAGAAGGAGAAGCAAATACATCCTTCTTCACATGGCAGCAGCAAGAATTATGAAAGCTGAGCCAAAGGGAAAAGACCCTTACAAAATCATCAGATCTCCTGAGAACTCTCTCACTATAACAAGAACAGCAGCATGGGGCTAACTGCCCCATGATTCAATTACCTTCCACCAGGCCCCTCCCACAACACGTGGGGATTATGAGAATTTACAATTCAAAATGAGATTTGGTTGGGAAAACAGCCAAACCATATCAAAAAGTAAATTGTATAAAGCCAGAGTTTTAATTCACTATTTCTTAAGGAATTTTTTATCTTCGTAAAAACCACAAGTTAAAATGTTTTATGCCTCGTTGTGTCTGAGAGTTGAACTGCTTTTACCCACTTTAAAAAGAAAATCAAGATTCTGATGATCAAATAGTAAGTAAAAACTGACAAACTGCATCCCTTAAAGAATGATTGTTACGGATATTTACTCCTTAATCAGGACGGCGAGTTTCATGAGAAAGACAGATATATTTATTGCTTTTGGTCATTCATTGCTTCTTTCAGTAGCAGCATACCCATTGCAATTTGGGGACTTTTCTCTGTTTTATTACGTATAATCTGTGCCTTGTTTTCCCCCAGCATGTTTCAAACCTGACCAAAACTTGGACAGTTAGCACTTCTGTTCTGGTACTTAACTTTTGATGAGAGAGACAGAAATATGAAAAAAGGGTGGTCTGATGCTCTTGTTTAGTGAATCCCCAGCATTGACCCCACCCCAACCCTGCTTCTGCTTTGCAATTGGATATCATTGTACTCTGAGCCCAGTTGCTAAGTTCACAGTCTTTTACTTAGTTTATTTTAAATACTGGGTCTTTATGAGTAGAAGTGCAAGAAAAGCTTTTCTTTTTTTCTGTTCTCTCATAAATTTCTAGGCACTTGTTTTATTTCCCACGAAGAATGAAGCTGTGATGCCACAGCTCTGTCCTTCTCTCTAGCCTGAGCAGCCAATGGTCAGCAATTCATTCTAACCACAGCCAGAATTTGAAATTTCCTGAGCCCTATATCATTAGAGCTACTCTGGTTCCTGCCCTTTTAAAGACCTTGATCCTTTAGCTAATTTTCTACGCATAGGTAAGTAAACCTAAATCAAGTTTTCTTTTCTGCCCAACTTAGCCTAGTTTACTTTAAATTGCTTGCAACAAACTATCTTAAGTTACACATTACATAAATTACTTATTTCTCATAATGTATTTGAAACAAAATTCTAAACATATTTGGAATACTTGTGTTTCATCAACAAAATAAAAGACATCATTTTTTTCGCCTGTCACAATATATTGAAAGCAATATATTGAAACTCAGCACAATCAGATTCCTGAGTGCTGAATCTTGGAATAAACACTCTTATCAGCCTCCAATTTATGCAATCTGCTTTCAGTAGTACTGGCATAAAAATGTTAAGGAGTTACTGTCAGGATTAATAGACTTTGCACCACTCCAATGCTAAGCATGTATTCATTGCCTGACCATTAATTAGATAGCCTTCAGGAAATGAAGCATTCTAAGAGGAAAAGAGTGGCATCACAGAAAAATGGAGAAATAATTAACAAATCCCAAGTTTACAGGCATTTAAAAATGTTAAATGTTACTTGCCAATTGACATTTTAGTTCAAGAACACTGGAAGACCATTATGCAAACAGATGTTCTGAGGTACTATCTTTTTAAAAAGTTACTACGTAGGAAGAGGAAGCCATTCTCAACTCGAATTACTTGTTAAATATTAATAGATGAAATCAAATAATTTTAGTACTACACTTAGAGTTTCAAGTGCCCCCTTTCTCTCATAAAAGAATGTCTTTACTCATCTGTTATGTTGCTTTCTACTTGTGGTGACTTTAATAGTTTGACATATTTTCCCTGCCTATTCACATTGCAAAGTTATTATATCCAATTCTCCATACAAGGGACCTAAGAAATGCAGAGTGTGATTGTTTGACATTTTGATGGTGTCAGGGGTGCGGCGGCGGGGGAGAGAGATTTATCTGTTTAGGCAGCACAGGCTTCGCTCACACTATTTTTTTCTGTCATATGATCTATGGACCTAGAATTATTTCACCTCTGAAATATCAAATTCAAAATTGAACTTGCTGACTTCAGCCATGTAACATTCCATTTCATTCATTTGCTTAATTCCAGCAGATTTCTTCCAACTTTATCATGACGTTTAGTATCTGGCTTCCTCTAGCTTCTTATTCATTCGATCACAACTATCTATTGAATGCCTCCTCTGTACTGAACCAGGTTCTAGGCTCTGGGAATAAGGTGCTAAATAAGACATACAGGACATTTTCTCAGAGACATCAATATTTTAGAGAGAGAGAAAAACTGAAGAAGCATATTTTAATGTTGGGTAGAAATGAATGACATCAATAATTTAACTGAAAAAGAATAAAAAGTGATGGAATATATATGACTCTTTTAAAAAGAGTGTAATAATTAGCTCTCGCCACAATATTGCTGCAAAATAAAGTTACTTCAAAATTTCAGTACAACACACCTATCTGCAGGCTGTCTAAAGTTTGATTTAGGCTGGGCTTACCTCGACTTGGCTCCATGCTACAGGTTGAGTTCAGTTCCTTTCCACCTGTTTCTTCAACCCGTTTAAGTCAGTAGCCACCCATGCATGTTCTTTTCATGGCAAAAGATCAGAATAAGAGGGAAAGACAAATTGGGTAATCACATTTTGAGCCTTGGTTTTGTCAGGTTTGCTAATACTTGATTGGTTAAAGCAAGTCACAGGGCTAGGCCCCAAATCAAGGATCAGAGAAATACAAGCCGCCTACATGTGCATAAGGCCATGAAAGGTTGGAGTTATAAAAAATTAATGCAGAGGAGTGAAGAGTTGTGTCCAATTATTCAATCTATCATTTTGAGTGAAAGGGGGAAATTTCATTGACATTTCATTTAATTTTTGAATAAGGGATTAAAGAAGTGATATTAATAACTGACAACAGAACAGACCAAGTAGTGGAAACAACAAGTGCAAAGACTTAAAAGTAGAGACAAGTTAGAGAAATAACAGTGTATTTAGAATGGTAAACATGGAGTGAATGAAGGAAGAGTAATAGTAGAAGATAAAGTCGAGGCCGGTCGCGGTGGCTCAAGCCTGTAATCCCAGCACTTTGGGAGGCCGAGACGGGCGGATCACGAGGTCAGGAGATCGAGACCATCCTGGCTAACACGGTGAAACCCCGTCTCTACTAAAAAATACAAAAAGCTAGCCGGGCGAGGTGGCGGGCGCCTGTAGTCCCAGCTACGCGGAGGCTGAGGCAGGAGAATGGCGTCAATCCGGGAGGCGGAGCTTGCAGTGAGCTGAGATCCGGCCACAGCACTCCAGCCGGGGCGACGGAGCGAGACTCCGTCTCAAAAAAAAAAAAAAAAAAGAAGATAAAGTCGAAAGTTGTTTAATGATAACATTTTCGTAGATCTTTAAATCAATGAAATTTGGATTTTTAAATAAGTACATCGGAAGCCTTTGGAATACTCTGAGCAGGAAATATATATAATCAAATTTCTGTTTCTAGAAGATCACAGTGGCCGGGTACGGTGGCTCACGCCTGTAATCCTAGGACTTTGGGAAGCTGAGGTGAGTGGATTGCCTGAGCTCAGGAGTTCCAGACCAGCCTGGGCAACGTGGTGAAACCCTGTCTCTACTAAAATACAAAAAATTAGCTAGGTGTGGCAGCGTGCACCTATAGTCCCAGCCACCTGGGAGGCTAAGGCAGGAGAATTGCTTGAACCCAGGAGGCAGAGGTTGCAGTGAGCTGAGATTGTGCCTCTGCACTCCAGCCTGGGTGACAGAGCAAGACACCGTCTCTAAAAAAAAAGAAAAAAGAAATCGCAAGTAGCTATGTAGAGAAATGACTTTAGAGGGGACAAAAATGAAAGAGAACAATCACTTACGAGGTTTTTTGGGAAATACTAGGGAGAGAAAGATTATGACTCATACTAGGATATTAATAGTGGAGGGTGAGAAGTAGAATTCTGGATACAGATCCAGGTTATTGGCAAGACTATATTAATATGGGAGGGGGGCAGGGAAGTGCTGGGTAGAGAAGGGTGGGATCCCTGGTGAGGGCTCTACCCTCGGGCCTGTGGCCACAGACCTAAGTCAGAATGGGCACTCCTGCTTTCATACCTAAATGTTGCATTTTCCAAGACCACTCTGGCCCACCACAACCCCCATCTTGTGCCCATAAAAACCTGAGACCTAGTAGGTGCAGACACAAGCAGATGGATGTTGAGAGGAACACATCAGCAGACACTGGCAGAACAGCAATGATGGAATGATGTGGATGCCAAGGGGACTTTGACCAGGAATGGTTGGAGGAGAGTCCAACCGCTGGGTGGCCAGACTCCAGAAGACGACCATCTTCCCACTTCATCCCCCTTCTGGCTCCCCATCCATCTCACTGGGAGCCACCTCCACCACTTAATAAAACCTTGCACTCATCCTCCAAGCCCATGTGTGATCTGGTTTTTCCAGTATGCTGAACAAGAACTTGGGATACAGAAAGCCCTCTGACCTTGCAATAGGCAGAGTCCAATGGAGCTAACACAAGCAGTCTGCAGACGGCAAAGTCGAAAGAGCACACTGTAACATATGCCCACTTGGCCTTCGGGAGTTGTAAACACTCAGCCCTAGACACCCAAAAGCCATCCCCATGACCTCTTCACCCACCCGTCTGCATGCTCCCCCGAGGAATTTGAGCAGCAGGCAGCCACACCCCTGTTGAATGTCCTGTGAGGGGGATAAGGGAACTCTCCCATTTCAATATTATATGATGATGGCTTGGATATAAGAAGTAAGAGAAAGAGAAGAATGAAAGGTGACTGCTAAGTTTTTAGTCAGAATAACTTGGTAATTGGCATGGCATTTATTAAGTGGAAACAACTGAAGGAAGGATGGGGTTGGTGGTAAGAATGGAAAATTTGTTTTACATAATTGAAGTGTGAACTGTTTTTCGGACATCTAAATGGAGATGTTAAGTGGTGGGAGAGTAGGAACAGAAGAGATTGATGTTGAAGCTATCAGAAAATAGGTGATATTTAAAGCCTTGAGGTTGGATGAGATCACTTAGGGAATAAGGAAAACGGCTCAATGATTCAGTGCTAGGTGTTTCCAAAATTATGATTCAGAAAGAGGAGATAGAACAGGAGAGCAAGACTAAGGAGTGACTGGGAAGGTAGGAGTAAATCTGAAGATAAATGGTTGTCAGGAACCTAAGTAAAGAAAAAAATTTCAAGAAAGGGAGTGATCCCCTGTCTCTTTTTGATCTTGCTACCGAGGGTCAAGGAAGATGAAGATTGAGAATTCTTCATGGGTATTTGGCATGATGGAAATTATGAATACTCTTCACAGGTACCATTTCTATGGTGTGTTTGAGACAAAGTCTGATTGGAATCAGTTAAAAAGAGAATGAGAGGAAAATAAGTCAGAATATTCAGCTCTTAGGAATTCTACCAGCTGGGCTGTGAACACCTCTTATCTTTATTTCCTGTTCGTATTAGATCATATGTTCACAGTTTCAAATCAGTTTAACTCTATTGCTATATTACTTTTTCACTTGAATACCCAACGGCCCCCCAAATCTTGACCGATATAACTACCACCTTTTCATTTCTATAATTGAGCAGTTGAGCACTGCTGAAGGAAATCATAGACTCACTGTGCCTTGAAAAATTCGTATCATCAATACCATCTGTCATTCTCCCTGCATTTTCCTTGTTATTTGTCTCTCCTATTCCACACATATATAATTTACTTGTTCTACATATATTCTTTCTATTATAATCCTCTCATAGGAAGAAGTGTCCCTTCTTATAATTTGTCTGTCTCAGTCTTATACAATCATTCCTCCTACTTCCTCAGCAATCTTGCTCATTAATTATCTCTTCTTTTTCTTGTAGTTTCATGACCATCCTCCTTATTGGCTCTTTCCCATCTTCATTTATGCATTCTCCATTACTTTCGATCATAACCTCCATATTTCCTCACCTCTCTGCTCCAATCTTTCATTATTCTCCCACCAATGGCTACATTTCTTTAAAATGTGTCTCCAATCATCAAGACCATATCTCGCCTTCCATTTCCTGTTTAGATTTCTGCAGTCTGGAACCCACCTTCACCACCACTGCAATAAAACCTTCTTGTGATTGTAATCAGAAACTTCACTAAATCTCATGGGAATGTTAGAAACCTAATCTAATTTGATTTTTTTTTTCCCTAGTACTTGACACTGTTGCATTGTTATTCTCACTGAAATGTTCTCTTTTGTTGGTTCTGGTTGCTTTCACGCTTAGTTTGTTTTTCTCCTATCTTTCTGGCTGCTCTAAGTAAATGTGATAGCTGGTTTCTCTTTATGTGTTACATATTGGTGTTTCACAGGGTTGCAGCTGAGGTTTTATTTTCTTCTCCCTTTGTGTTCTATTACTGCCTGACCTCATTCACTCCCATGACTTAATTGTCATCTATATCCTGATGATTCACAAATGTATCCTCCTAGGCATGTATTTCCAACAGCCTCCTGGATATTTCCACCTAGCTGCTCCTCTAATAACTTAAGCTCAGCAAGAACATCATCTTGTCCACTGAAACCTGAAACATCCTCCAAAATCCTCTATGTCATTGAGGGGAGCCACCATGCATCCAAATACCTAATAAGGACAATTCGATTTTTTAAAAAAATATACCCTTTGTTTATGCCCCCAACTAATTAGCCAAGTCTTGTTGAGTCTAGATCACATCTAAATCTTTTTATTTATCCAATTCCATTCTTCCCCCTGTGTATCTACTCAAGTTCAAGAACACCATGACTTCTCTCTCCTGGATTTTCCTGGATTTCTTTAGCAGCTCTCTAAATCAGTTCCCTAGTTTTAGTCTCAACTTACTTATTTATCTATAATACAAGTATGCTAGTGTTAGTTTCATTTCACACTTTTCAAAGTCTCTCCTTTTTTTTTTTTTTTTTTTGAGATGAAGTCTCGCTCCTGTCACCCAGGCTGGAGTGCAATGGTGCAATTTTGGCTTACTACAACCTCCGCCTCCCAGGTTCAAGTGATTCTCCAGCCTCAGTCTCCTGAATGACTGGGATTACAGGCGCCTGCCACCACGCCCAGCTAATTTTTGTACTTTTAGTAGAAACGAGGTTTCACCATGTTGGCCAGGCTGGTCTCGTACTCCTGACCTCAGGTGATCTGCCCGCCTCAGCCTCCCAAAGTGCTGGGATTACAGGTGTGAACCACTGCACCGGCCTAGTTTTTTTTTTTTTTTTTTTTTTTTTTTTTTTTTTTTTTTTT